>NC_090271.1:278969859-279269859 GCF_040414725.1 Anabrus simplex
ACTAGTTTGTGAAAGTGTTTAACAAATTCTTTTCCAGCATTTTTCACAAGCTCTGATTGTATTAAATCCATTTCTACGGCTTTGTTATTCTTTAACTTCTTAATGCCAAGCTCAACTTCCTCAATAGTAGGTATCGGTACTTCTATGTCTGATTTTTTTGTATGTACAGGAGGTAAGGTTACTTGGTTATCACCTGGACTTTCATTCAACAGTTCATCAAAATATTGGGCCCATCTTTCTAGTATTGCTTCCTCACTGCCCAATATTATACCATCTTTATCTCTACACAAACTTGTTCTAGGCTGGAAATACTTATGACTTTTATTTAACTTCTGATAGAAAGCTCTCACATCATTCATCCCTTTCAACCGTTCCATTTCTTCTAAATCTTTCCTCTCATACTTTCTCTTTTTCTTCTTGTGCAATCTCTTTTCTTCTCTTCTGGAAGTTCTGGAGTGTGTATGTGAGGATCTTCAAAAGGCAGAAGTATTCAGTCAGCAGTATGTAAAGATTGTTGGTTACAAGGAAAATGTCGAGATAGATGAGGAGACTAAGGCCAAAGAAGTAATAAAATTTACATATGATAACAATGACATTTACAATAAGATACAAAAGTTGAAAACTAGAAAAGCGGCTGGAATTGATCAGATTTCTGGGGATATACTAAAGACAATGGGTTGGGATATAGTACCATATCTGAAGTACTTATCTGATTATTGTTTGGTCGGAGGAGCTATACCAGATGAATGGAGAGTTGCTATAGTAGCCCCTGTGCATAAAGGAAAGGGTGATAGACATAAAGCTGAAAATTACAGGCCAGTAAGTTTGACATGCATTGTATGTAAGCTTTGGGAAGGCATTCTTTCTGATTATATTAGACATGTTTGCGAAATTAATAACTGGTTCGATAGAAGGCAATTCGGTTTTAGGAAAGGTTATTCCACTGAAGCTCAATTTGTAGGATTCCAGCAAGATATAGCAGATATCTTGGATTCTGGAGGTCAAATGGACTGTATCGCGATTCACCTGTCTAAAGCATTTGATAGGGTGGATCATGGGACACTACTGGCAAAAATGAGTGCAACTGGACTAGACAAAAGAGTGACTGAATGGGTTGCTATATTTCTAGAAAATAAGATCTCAGAGAATTAGGTTAGGTGAAGCTTTATCTGACCCTGTAATAATTAAGAGGGGAATTCCTCAAGGCAGTATTATCGGACCTTTATATTTTCTTATATATATAAATGATATGAGTAAAGGAGTGGAATCGGAGGTAAGGCTTTTTGCGGATGATGTTATTCTCTATAGAGTGATAAATAAGTTACAAGATTGTGAGCAACTGCAGCGTGACCTCGAAAATGTTGTGAGATGGACAGATGATGATAAACGGGGTTAAAAGTCAGGTTGTGACTTTCACAAATAGAAAAAGTCCTCTCAGTTTTAATTACTGCGTTGATGGGGTGAAAGTTCCTTTTGGGGATCATTGTAAGTATCTAGGTGTTAATATAAGGAAAGATCTTCATTGGGGTAATCACATAAATGGGATTGTAAATAAAGGGTACAGATCTCTGCACATGGTTATGAGGGTGTTTAGGGGTTGTAGTAAGGATGTAAAGGAGAGGGCATATAAGTCTCTGGTAAGACCCCAACTAGAGTATGGTTCCAGTGTATGGGACCCTCACCAGGATTACCCTGATTCAAGAACTGGAAAAAATCCAAAGAAAAGCAGCTCGATTTGTTCTGGGTGATTTCCGACAAAAGAGTAGCGTTACAAAATTGTTGCAATGTTTGGGTTGGGAGGAACTGAGAGAAAGAAGAAGAGCTGCTCGTCTAAGTGGTATGTTACAAGTGACTATTCTCATTTTGGTTCCGTATTGAAGTTGACGTATGTCTCAAGTATTATTACAATATTATAAGTCCACCTGTTCAATACAATACAATATGATCCACTATTTCATATGGTCAAATGTTTTTTATACATAATACATAAAAGTCAAAGGTACATGTTTCACCCTCCTTAGGGGCATCATCAGCCTATATCAATCTTAAAAAATAATAATAATACATATACTTATAAATTATAGGTTAAAATGTTGAAAAATGGTTTCGTAAAACATTATACAATAACATCTAAAACAACGATAATGCACCAAAGTATGTTAAAAGAGAGTGAAATTAACAGTTTGAAGATTAAAACGTGATTAAACATGAGATTTTGAGAGTCTAAAACTAAAATGGATCCATATTTTTATAATATCATTAAGACTGTGAAAGCCTTGAGTCTAAAAACAATCATCAAAGGGGGATGTTTCTTCAATTCCCAAGTTGAATCCAAGGTGGTAAAATCACTTTCAGTTATTTAAAACGGAAGTGTGAATGTAATAAACAAGTTTAAAATGTATATGATGGGATATCTGAAAGTCAAGAAGAAAATGGAACTTCTGTAGAGGCGATGCTTGTGATAAAACGTATGTCAAAGCTAGCGGAGTTCGGAAATTATGGGAGTCGAATGGATCTAAAAGATAGTCAAGTTGATATATAATTCCGTTGAAACATGTGTTGGAAGAAATGTTCAGGATTTTCTGAAACAAAATGTAGAAGAAAGTATGTTAATACTTTATCACAAGCATCGCCTCTACAGAAGTTCCATTTTCTTCTTGACTTTCAGATATCCCATCATATACATTTTAAACTTGTTTATTACATTCACACTTCCGTTTTAAATAACTGAAAGTGATTTTACCACCTTGGATTCAACTTGGGAATTGAAGAAACATCCCCCTTTGATGATTGTTTTTATACTCAAGGCTTTCACAGTCTTAATGATATTATAAAAATATGGATCCATTTTAGTTTTAGACTCTCAAAATCTCATGTTTAATCACGTTTTAATCTTCAAACTGTTAATTTCACTCTCTTTTAACATACTTTGGTGCATTATCGTTGTTTTAGATGTTATTGTATAATGTTTTACGAAACCATTTTTCAACATTTTAACCTATAATTTATAAGTATATGTATTATTATTATTTTTTAAGATTGATATAGGCTGATGATGCCCCTAAGGAGGGTGAAACATGTACCTTTGACTTTTATGTATTATGTATAAAAAACATTTGACCATATGAAATAGTGGATCATATTGTATTGTATTGAACAGGTGGACTTATAATATTGTAATAATACTTGAGACATAAGTGGTATGTTCCGAGCTGTCAGCGGAGAGTTGGCGTGGAATGACATTAGTAGACGAATAAGTTTGAATGGCGTTTATAAAAGTAGGAAAGATCACAATATGAAGATAAAGTTGGAATTCAAGAGGACAAACTGGGGCAAATATTCATTTATAGGAAGGGGAGTTAGGGATTGGAATAACTTACCGAGGGAGACGTTCAATAAATTTCCAATATCTTTGAAATCATTTAGGAAAAGGCTAGGAAAGCAACAGATAGGGAATCTGCCACCTGGGCGACTGCCCTAAATGCAGGTCAGTATTGATTGATTGATTGATTCTATACTCTTCCTCTGCCTTCCGGGCGTGGTTCCTCTGTTGCATTCTCTTGTATGCTTCATTTTTTAAGGTTGTTGCTTGTGCACACTCTTCATCAAACCAATTGTTGTGCCAGACTTTCTCTTCCCTTCCTAAAACTTCATTTGCAGTTTTTAATAGTGCGTCTTTAAGATTCTTCCAGATTTCATCTATACTCTCACTGTTAGTTAAATTGGTCAGGGCCTCATTAAGCAAGCTAACATATATGAGAGCAGTTTCGGGGTCCTTCAGCCGAGCACTGTTGAACTTTCTTGCATTGAATCCATGTACCTTTCTTGCATTAGATATTTGCCTTCTAATAGTTGCTACCACAATGTAGTGGTCAGAGTCAATATTGGTCCCCCTATAACTTCAAACATCCATCAAGTTAGAGAAGTGTCTTGAATCTATTAGGAGGTGGTCAGTTTGGTTAAAAGTACTTCCATCTGGAGACTTCCATGTCATTTTATGTATGTCCTTGTGATTAAAAGTTGTACTTCCCACTACCATATTTCTTGAGGATCCAAAATGTATAAGCCTGATTCCATTATCATTAGAAATATCATGCAAGCTATACTTTCCAATACAAGGTCTGTATTCGTCTTCCTTTCCTATCTTCGCATTCAAATCCCCGAAGATTATTTTACAGCCTGCTCTTGGGCACTCATTATGCGATTTTGCCCGAAAATCCATGATAAGATGTTTTATCTGCTTATTGACAATAAAACCAGTACCAAACATGTGATCCTTCATGTGGCAGCTACAGAATACCATGTGATTTCTCCTCTGTACCACTCCTTCACCAATCCATCTCACTTCTTGAATAGCAGTAATATCTAGTCGATACTCATCCAGCTGATCGAGCAACTTTCTTAGGTTTCCACCTTGGTAAAGAGTTAAAACATTCCACGAACCAATTCTCAAGTCCTTTACACGTTTGTGAGGTCGTCGTAAAAAGGTCAGGCCGGCTATTTCTTCTTCAGATTTTGTAACGAGAGTTTTTTACAGAATGGGTTGTCAGCCCAACGCCAACCCCAGCAATCTTGGAGGGCCAATGTTTTCTTTCGGGGTTGTCTCCCTTAGCTGGTGGGTCCCCATTTTGAAGCGTCAGGAACTCGCTTTTTCGCCCTTACATGACTTAGCCGTGTACACACAGTGTACCCGTTGCCCAGGGGCCACAGCGTGGACATACATGTATCAGACTTGGTAGGAATAAATGGCATTTCCTGTGCTTTATTACTACACTTCCACCACTTCTGAACACCATGCTGAGTCAAAGACAAATCCATGTACACAAGGGGAAAGATGTAAGCAAACAAAGATCGCTGAACAATGGACTACCTCAAGGCTTGGTCCTTGCTCCATTGTTGTTTAGTTTATACATTGCTGACATGCTGGAGAAACTTTCAAGGAAATGTGGATGCGCAGATGATTGGGCAATCGCTAGCAGAAACCAAATAGTTGAGCAAACGGAAGAGACCTTGACAGAAGACCTTAAGAAGTTGACACACTGCTTTAAAAATGTGGGGACTCAAACCAAACTGAAGTTTACTGCTTTCTTCTAAGTAACAAAACAGCTAATAGGGAACTAGGGGCATATATGGACAACTAGCAACTGAGATACAATAGATACCCTAAATATCTAGACATTGGATAGAACATTGTCTTATAAACAACATCTCCAGAATGTTGCTCAAAAGTAAGAACTCGCAACAACATAATTCATAAACTGTATGGGACAACTTGGGGATCTATAGCAGCAACTCTGCGATGCTCAGATCTAGATTGGCATATTCGACTGCTGAATACTGTGCTGCTGTCTGGCTAAATAATGCCCACACAAATATCGTACATACTCAACTGGACACCACAATGTGCCTCATCCCTGGCACAATCAAATCTACTCCCATACAGTAGTTACCAGTGTAAAGTCATATTACCCCCTTCAGATCTCAGATGTAAAGATGTTCTCCTAAGAGAATTCAACAAAATAATGAACAATCCAGAACTGCCAATACATGATATCAGTGATGCAAATACTAATCGCCTGCATTCAATAAAACTACCAACAAGAGATGCCATGAACTTGAAGAATAGAAACTATCAAACTTCCATTGAATGACAGAAGAAACTCAACGACAAATACTGCCCAACAATGCCTCCTGTGAAGAAGACGCAACCACCTAATTTCAACCTCCCTCGAAGACTATGGTCCACACTGAACAGGATTCGAACCAACCACGGTAACTGTGCTACCTTCCACTACAAGTGGAACAGAATTTCAATGCCTGAGCGTGACTGCGGTGCTACACTACAGACCATCCAGCACCTCATCACCGATTGTAAGACAACGTATAATGGCAGTGCTAGTGACTTTGCTCCCGCGACCCCAGAAATTATAGACTACATCCAAAATTTAGATATAAATATATAGAAATGTAGATCCTATCTAAGACAGACACTGCATCTCTAGCCATATGATAAATATATAAATAAATAGATAAATAGATAGATAGTCTTACAGACACCCTATGTTTTCAACTGCATTATACACTGTCTCATGGATATCGATCACATGCTCCAAAATCTTCCCTGGGTGATTTAGATATGTTCCTTTTCAGTAGCCTATTTGTTGTACAAGTAGCGCAAAGACTTCTCTGTTCAGAGCCATAGATGGATTTACCTTCACTATTCCAGTACCGCGGCTCTCCTTCCACACACCATCGATTGAGATACTGATAAATTGGATGGTTACATTATTTCCGTTCTTTTTTGGGATATAGAGCCAACAAAATTATCTGAGCACAGTTCATTCAACTAAAAGGCGAGGTGTGTCCTATGGTCATCCACATTTCTCTAGTCACCGTATAATACAAGAGTTTGATTCTGTAAACTATCGATAACATTTTCAGATTTCAAGCATTTCTCTATTTCAGAAAACTGCATCTTAATATCAGATTAAAAGAATTCAAATGAGGATATTAGTTCAAAAATATGCTGCTTCTACACAACATTTTATACATTATATTCCTTTTATAAAGATACACCTATTACTGGTACAGAATTCAAATTTAGAATTATAACTCTGTCAGCTTCAAGTGAAATGAATATAAATCAGTGTATATATGCTTATATTAATAATTCACCAAAATTTAATTCGAATTACAAAATTCTCTTCCTTAAATTGTTTAAAAACCATTCATCCTCTAGTAGCTCTTTATGAAGAAGCTGGAAAGAGGACACTGTTGCCACTTGGAACAATAAATGAAACTGGCAATTTACAGAAATAAGTATTCCTGTTTTGATTTAGGGTACTTCTCTCTGTATGCCCCTCTACCCTTATAAAAGGAGATTTACCAAATTACTGTCAATGTTGGCAGAGAAACACTAGGAAAGAGAAAAAGACCTAATTATTGTGTTTATGGACCTTCAAAAGGCATATGATAATGTTCCTAGATCAACTATTTGGAAAAGTCTTCGTAAACTTGGTGTACCGGAGTACCTTATTAGGAAGATCCAAATGCTATATACTAATTGCAAAAGCTGTGTCAGTATTGGAGATGGTCACTCTGAATGGTTCAATATAACCAAAGGAGTACAACAGGGAAATGCCTTATCACTTCTGCTATTCATAGCAGTTATGGGTGCCATTTTAAAGGAACTAAAAGGAAAACATAATAAAGATCTTCAGGCTCTGATGTTTGCAGATGATGTGGCAATATAAGATGAAACAGAGGAGGGAGTGCAAAATAATCTGAATGCATGGTGTAAGAAGTTTGATGATTATGGAATGAAAATGAACTCATCAAAAACAGTAGCACTGAAAATCAGCAGACATAATACAGAATGCAGCATAAAAATACAGGACCACCACGTTGAAGTAGTACACCAATTCAGTTATTTAGGAAGCGTAACGGCTAGTAATAATAGAGCTGAGATAGACATAACAAACAGAATAACCAAAGGCTCTAAATTTTACAGTGTCGTTGGACACCTACTATGGGATGAGAAGGTCCTACAAAGAATAAAAATGACCCTGTACAAGTCATATTTCATTCCCATCATTACATATTCTCTGGAAACCTGCAAGCTAACATCAAAGGATTGTAGTAGGATTCAAGTCTGTGAAATGAAATTTTTTTAGAACTGCCCTCCAAAAGACAAGACTTGATCACATGAAAAATGAAGAGATCCGATCTAACCAAGGTCTTAATGAATCGATGGAGGAAAGACTTAGGTCATCTAGACTTAAATAGTTTGGGCATGTTAAACGAGTGAATAGCACAAGGTTACCATGTGCTTATTTGAATAAGAGAATAACAAGTAGAACACCAGCTGTAAGACCAAGAAGAAGATGGATGGACCAACTGAGGGAAGACATGGAGAGAAGAGGATGGAATTGGGAATCTGTCATGACAACAAAATCTTTTTGAATAGGCAACTTTGGAAGACGCTCATTTTCAAACACCCTATCCGACTCGCTAGAAGGGCAACCCGACAATGATGATGATGATGATGACTGTCAATGCTATTGGCTTTATGTCGCACCGACACAGATATGTCTTATGGCGACGATGGAACAGGAAAGGGCTAAGACTGGGAAGGAAGCGGCCATGGCCTTAATTAAGGTACAGCCCCAGCATTTGCCTGGTGTGAAAATGGGTGTCAATAACTATAGGAGTGTCACAACTATACTTCTTACACGGCCATGCTTCTTACCCTAAGAAACAATACTCCTTGTGGCAGGTTAATGCACGATCAGCTACAAAACGACATTATAATTATTGTAGCTGTTCTTGGTTGGTGGATCCCTGGCAAGCATACAGGAAGGAACTATCCTTTCATTTACTTCAGGTATCTTTTCACACCATTTCTGTATCATTTCAGCTCAAAACTGTAGGCCTACCCTTAAAAATATATAATTAATATGATCTAGTTAGATAAGTGCCTTTGGTAGGTTTTATCTTTGGATTCATCTTCTGATGTAACTTTGACCGTGAGAGATCCCGGATCTAGTTCAGTCGCCTATTTGTGTAGACTATCAGCCATCCTGCATAAGCAGTCCGTTGCCCAGGTTTTACCATGAGGAGGTTATCTGCACATCACACCCCAACCCCAATCCCATGGCTACATACTATCAGTAACATACCACCTCCGGAACTGAGACGACAGGAAGCAACCATACGCGAGTGGAAAAGTTACACCATCCTGATCATCCACAGAATCTCCCGATCCATGAGGTTCCTACTGACCTACCTCCTTCTCATCTTAAATCAAGGAACCCAATATGGCATGACATAACTGGCTTCAATACCCAGGAAAAATGGTGTCAAAGCTGGAGCTCTGCATGTGTAAACACCAAGGCATCCAAGACCCCACAACTGGACTCCCAGGATTTCACCTGAAGAGACACCAATGGTCTAAACTCAACCGTTTAAGAACAGGCCATGCTAGATGTAGTGCCATGCTACATAAGTGGGGGATTCAACAATCCCCTGGCTGTGGAGCCCCTTTCCAGTCAGTGCAGCACATTACTGAGGAGTGCCCTCTGAGGAAATATGGTGAACCAGCCAAAGATGTCATCAGTGCTACACATCCCTTCTTAGAATGGCTACAGCAACTGGGCATTGATCTGTAAATGTGAACATTACCAACATTCTTGTCCTTGTATATAGTGTAAATTTTCTTTTGTATACATGCCACACGATAAATAAAAAAATACCGGTAAAAATCATTAATATGACGACGGCTGGCCAGGTCATTTTAATTAGGGCAAGCCCATTCTGCTGACACTGCAGTACCCACTTAATGTAAGTGTACCTTCAGTACATAAATGTGGTCAAGTAAGTGTCGTACTCAGAGTCATTGAAAAAATGTATTCTTTTTTTTTTCCACTTCATCGATCTGGTAACCCTACCTGAACTCACTCAATAACAAACTAACACAACGCACTATATACATTTTACCTTCTAACCTGTCTGGACATATTATCCTCATCTGTCATCTTCAGTATTTCACGTATTCTTGTTCTTGTTAATGGGGGGTTTTGGGTTCTTTTAAAGTTACCCGGTCACAAATCAGGAATATAAACTTTACTGTTTATGTAAGAAATCTCCACACTAGACACACACACACAATAATAACGAAGCACTTATTCACAAAATACACTATGGTATACACATGTTATTGACCTAAAGCTCTGTACCGACATTGAACAGGCAACAGATGATGAGATCATATGACAATGGAACGTAGGAGTGCGCGAACTTTAAAAAACAAGAGAAGAAACTGGTTAATAAGTTTAAGGATGTTGGAAGAAGGTTCGCATAATAAACAAGGAACACTAGTTGGTAAGGGGGTGTGTAACTGTACCAGCTGTTTTAGTAACGTACGGCGCGGAGAAGAATACTCAGGACATTGGAAAAACAGATGATCTTTTCTTTCTTTCTTGAGGAGGTAGGTTTGGGATTAAGACCACTATTTCCCAGTCATAAGTCCTACTTAATATTTCACTTGAGTCACTTTACGATACACTTACATCAGAAATAACCGTTTTAGACACAAGTGTACTGGGTTATATGTAATAAGAAAAAACACTATTCTGTTCTTCGTGAGTAGAGCCATACAAAATATTACACTTTAGGAACTTTTAGAATACACAGGGATCCTTATGGACTTTAGCAAAACCATCGCCCTCTACTATGACTGCGCTAATAAAACATTTATTGCAGAAAAATAGCCATACATTAGTGAAGGGTGTTAGAACAATTTAACACTTGCACCATTGGACGCATAGTCTCTGATTGATCTAGTCCTCTTCTTGCAGAGTTCTAAGTGATATCGTTCACATAACTGTCCACATAATGTACATTTGCATGAGTTTGACGGTTCGTGGTATGTTGTGTTTTCGCAGATGACATGGTGCAATTCATGTACTGCAAGTCTTGTAAACACGTGCCTCGTCTCAAAATTTGCTGCTGTCCATGTACGATTAATCATGGCCCCAGTTCCATAGAATTCCGTGGGTACTTCTTCTCTTTTCCTTATTAGTGTCCTTAGTAGGTTCTCCGATACCGTTGTGTTAGGTAGGGGGTACATTGTCCTTAAATCCTCTATGAGGAAAGTTTCCCGCGCGAGAAGGTAGACTAAATCTGGATCTTGTTGTTTTTGCCACTCCGATTGCTCTTTTGATGTATGTTGCTTTAACTCTTTCCAGTGTTGCTAAGTTCTTTTCATTCAGGTGTGTCCATATAATTTCAATCCCATACGTAAGTATTGGAACAATTTTCGATTTGAAGAGCGCCATTGCTGTGTCAAGACTTAGTGTTCTGATGAAGCTTATGTCGTTTATCGCTCTAATTGCTTGTGTCGCTTTCTCTATTGTGCGCTAATACCGCCTTCTCATTCGCCCGGCCACACATGTAAACGAGCGAACACGTCATAGTTACTAGCAAATACAGTAGAGACTGTACTGTATTTGTTACCAGTTCAGGCGCTTGGAGCGCTGG
Source organism: Anabrus simplex (assembly GCF_040414725.1). Taxonomy (NCBI): domain Eukaryota; kingdom Metazoa; phylum Arthropoda; class Insecta; order Orthoptera; family Tettigoniidae; genus Anabrus; species Anabrus simplex. The sequence continues at coordinate 278,980,897 of NC_090271.1, forward strand.
GAAGCTGGCATTAGTCTGCTGGAAGAGATACCCTCAGTGATCATTTCTAAGACTATTGCCGTAATTTGAGCCTCTGTTTGCCTTATTTGGCTTGTTTCTTTGGCCGTGAATCGTTTTAATGTTTATGTACATAATATTGTTTACAGCTGTGTGCCTTGATGTAAGATGAAAAGCAGATCGGGAAGTGGGATTCGTTTCATGAATTTCCTTTCAACGTCATAAGTGGCTGAATGGTATCTCAAGAAAGAATTTCTCTCTTAATTTCAATTCGAGGTCATATGTTTGCCACACTGAATAAATCCACACTTTCACGCTACGTAGGAGATATAAACTGCGAGCCTGGAATGACCCTCTTAGTAAAGGAGCACCTTTTAGCAGAAAGCCAGCGCCTAACTGAAGCAGAGATTGTGTTTGTTGGTAGTCCATCGAACAGCAGATGTTATATGACAAGAAATTGGACACCTTCTTTGAATAGAAAGACGCTTCGTTCCATGTTGAGCAAATAAAAACTACGGTACTCAAAGATGACTGTCATGCAAGCGAATGTAGAAATCGAATTACCCTGATCAATAACCTTATCCGTTTTATAATTTCCGCTGTGACTACAAAATAAAGGTTACCAGCAGCATTTTTAAGAGGCTTTTAGGGACAGAGCTAAATACTTTAACACTCATAACAATAAAGGAAGTCGAAGCTTGCGGTTTTTTCGTGTTACGCATTGTGAGTGACAATCGTAAGACTAATGTTAGCATGATAAGAAGAATGTCTTCTTCAAAACACAATTAAACCGAAGATCTGTCATCCTGTTGATAGTGAAATGCCTCTTCTTGCATTCCACCAATAGCACATTCTGAAGAAGTAAGAAATTATTTACTTAAAAAATCTATGTTTGATGGTTTCCAGGATATATATGGTGATTTTATCAAGAAACTGTATCAGATGCAATCAAAAGAAACTGTGAAACCGGTTCGTTTTTCTTACACGCAAAAATATCGAGCCGTCTAAGTTTAAGAAAATGAACGTGCGGTGCGCGAAATATATTTTTGCAACTGAAGTAGTAACAGCCCTAGAATATTTAAAAGACCATTCCTATACAGATATACACGACTTTTTAATGGAGGTACCATTGTCAAATACATGTTATCATAATAAAATGATTCGACATACATGTCAGTAGCACAAATATAGCAACATTGCAACCGAACAAAATGCTTGATTCTTTTGACAAGACCAAGGTGTGCAACAGTGCTAATGGACTTGATTTATAAAAGAGATTAAAACAGCAGGCTGCAGTACCCATCTGATTTGCCAGTGTGGATTTTGAAAGTTATTCATGATTTTGTATTGAAAGCACAACCATTTGTTCATAAAAATCCTGTTGCGTCTATGGTGACTATTTAATGTCCTTGTTGCGTGATTTTCCTCACTTCAGTTGTCCTAAAATCGGACATTCACAGTTCTTGAGTGAAGTTATTCTTAAATAACCACATGAATAACAAAGATCTTTGAAAGACCGAAATATGAGAACGCGAAACACTTAAACAGAAAAGTGTGTGAAATTATTTATTTCTACAGTATTTACTACCTACAAGCAAAGCAAAGTCACCTCCGTACAGGCCACGAAGGCCCTTGGGGGAATGGAAGGTAAAGGCTTCCACCACTGTTAACCTCGACACGCGATGGGGTAGAGTGGTTAGCTCTACGCCCGGCCGCCTTTGCCCCCAGGAATTAACCTGATACCTACTAGAGATGGGCACTATCGACTGAAAACCGCTATCGACTAGTCGGGCGATAGTCCCTTCGAACTATCGACTAAATAGTCGAATGTTTTCAGTCGAACAAAAGTATTCATTACTTCCTGTCGCGAAGACTGAACAATCGAATGAAAGTATTCATATAACGCAAGTAGTCAGTTCATGAAAAACATTCGAATGTTTCCAGTCGAAAATCTCTGTATCAAAAGTGGAGAGTCGTACTTTTACGAATTCGACTCATTTTAACGCAATTTACCAATAATTAGAAATCACTTGTATAGACACCCATTAAAATCCGATTTACGCACTCGTTCGTACACGGGGCTAATAGATAGAGAGATTCCCTTAATAAGAACCAACATCATACGAATAGCCTTTCTTGGTGCTAAATGGACAGTGAAACGTAGAGAGACGACAATGAGGCTCTATTCCCGAACAATGCTAACAATAATAATATGTAAAACGCGTTGCTGTAGTACACAATCAAGATATACTGTATACTAACTGAAGTACCGGTGCTTCCCTACGGAATTTTATATTGTATACAGAATTCTATGTTAAGTAGTGTACACCTTGTGAGCAAGATTGTATTATATTGCATAGCAACGTTCCCTAGAAACGCGACGGGGAAATCATCAAACGTCTTTTCTCATATGAAGACTGGGTTAGGGAATTTTCATTGTGATGGTAGGTCTGCTTGCCTACTCTGTCACAATCAGGTTGGGGAGTTTTCATTATAATGGCAGACACTCACTCTCCACCTGCTGTTTTACATTCTCAGAAAGACTGCCTTAGTCATTACAATGACGTCAGTAGGAACGGCGCGATTAAAAGCAATATGAAATACTCGATCAAATGAAAATCAACACGTTTTCTCACTTTTAACGAACAGTACTACGCTGCCGTCTAACAGTCCAAAGTTCCAGAGCTAGAATGGCCAAGCCGCACAGCCTTGATCCGTGAACACTCTTCGTCTTTCTTCGTCGGGGGGAAGGGTGTTCGAATCGCGGGGAGTCGCAGGAGGACAAATCTATGCCCTTTTACTAATCTCTTTCCTAGAAGTACCCGATGAGTCGGAAAATCTAATTTCACTACACTGGTGGCGGAAAAATCTATCTGACTTGGAGGCAATTTTTTCCTCCGAGCCAGAGGAGAAAACCCCTCTTCACTGCTAATGTCGAACAAAATTGATGTAGAATTTAATAAAAGTGAAGAGGAAGACGCTTTTCTTAAGTAACGTCTCTTTTCAGGGTTGAATTTTGAATTATAAATGAATTGTAGTGCTGTAATTTGGAATAGGCTTAAATTGTAATTCTAGACCAGGTCATGCTGCTATTACCAAGTGAGTCTCTGCCAAATCTGCACACTGCTCACTCAAAACATCTCTTAAGAGTAGGGAGTGAATAGCTGGAATACTGTTGAACCAGTGTGTTATGTACCAGCAGTATCAGACAATGTATGAACCAGAGGAATGGCATGCTAAAGAAAACAGGTTTTTAACTTCCCAGCTCTGTCCTGCCAATATTGAGTCAGGCTGTTATACTCGGTACGCAACACTAATCCCATCTATCAGAGTTGAGGGCACGATAAGAGGCAAAGAACATCACAACAATCAATGGTCAATGTAATGTTATTGTTGATCAATGTTATGCGCTTTCCATATTGCAGGCCTTCGAATTTAGTTTTCTTTCGCCTATGAAATACCACTCTTATCACAGTCGGTACGGTAAAACTGAATAAAACATAAATGATCGGAAATTGTATTCTCTATAACTTTAGTTATATAGTACTTTTCAATAGGAGCAATAACGAAGGTATTTAAAAATTAAATTTTAGGCGCCTACCCCTAAACTACCATTTCACCCAGGTTCAGTAAAATTGTTTATAGCTTAGACTACAGTTCTTTCTTCCCCGATACTATATACCGATTTTCATTAAATTCTGTTCACCCATTTTCTCGTGGCTCGGCGTTGATGTAGACTTAGCAACAAAAATCGAAATTCATGAATATCAATGTTATCATAGCCGGTACGGTAAAATTGTATAAGACATAAATGATCGGAAATTTAATTCTATGTAACTTTAGTTATGTAGTATTCATCGACAGGACCACTTAAAATATAAATATTTGAGAATTGAATTTTAGGCCTTCCCCTAAATTACCATTTCACTCAGCGTGAATAAAATGATTTATAGCCTAGATTGTAGTGGCTCATCCCCCAACTTTACATACCGATTTTCATTAAATTTTCTTCAGCCGTTTTCAAGTGATGCGTGTACATACATACATACATACATACATACATACATACATACATACATACATACATACATACAGACAGACAGACAGACAGACAGACAGACAGACAGACAGACATTACGGAAAATAAAAAAAGTGTGTTTCCTTGTTACTGTGGACATGAACGATACAGAAATACAATTTTTTCCAAATTCTGAGCAATGTACAGACAAAACTCTTATTTTATATATATAGATGAGAACAGCCAAACACAATACTACCGTATTTTCTAGATTATTATTATAGTTATTCAGATTATTATTATTATTATTATTATTATTATTATTATTATTATTATTATTATTATTATTATTATTATTATTATAGTTATGCCTTATGTATGAATAGGGCTTAACGTGATTAACATAAACAAATATGCAACGAAATAAAGAGCATATAAACGACAAGAGAAAATCGCCATTTATAGTAGGTACGTACATATGAAGTTAACATAATTATATATTACATATCCGAAGTGACCATAAACCGATAGTTCCGATCGGTTCCATGTTGCTGTGACTTGAGTGCGACTTGTTTTGTGCTGACTGGACAGTGAAACGTGGAGAGATGCGTGGCGGAAATGCGACTGAATTCAGTCGACTTGTTTTGTGCTGACTGGACAGTGAAATGTGGAGAGATGCGTAGCGGGAATACGACTGAAGTCAGTCGACTTGTTTTGTGCTGACTGGACAGTGAAACGTGGAGAGATCCGTGGCGGGAATGCGACTGAATTCAGTCGACTTGTTTTGTGCTGACTGGACAGTGAAACATGGAGAGATCCGTGGCGGGAATGCGACTGAATTCAGTCGACTTGTTTTGTGCTGACTGGAGAGTGAAACGTGGAAAGATGCGTGGCGGAAATGCGACTGAATTCAGTCGACTTGTTTTTTAAAGTGGTCGACTATTACGATAGTTTAAACTATCGACTAGTTCGATAGTTATCAGTCGATAGTGCCCATCCCTACCTGGTACTCATTTTTGGTGTAGAGGTGTAAGCTGAGTGAACCTCAGGGCCATATGCACCTTCGGAAGTGGAAATCTCGATTCTTAAATGTTTACGACTTTATGAGGGGGATTCGAACCCACATCCTTGAACCGAGCACGCCTTTACCGCCTCAGCCAGGCAGCCCCTATTTACCACCTACGGTTAACATTATTTTGTACGGGTTTTCCGCTGCGGAGGGATACGCTCTTCACTGAATTTTTTAAATTAAGGTGTAAGGTGTGATTCAAATGTATTTACCGAGTGATTGGCTGTATATTTAAACAGAAATTTACAAAACACTTAACGTGTGCTGTAATGAACAATCGTGTTTCAATGCCAGCGAAGCAGCGCTCGGCGGTAAAAATGGGAACTAGATCCATATCGCTCATATCGCTGTATTGGGAAGGCGTATAAGCGCAGCCATAGTAGAGGGCGATGGCAAAACAAAACTAAAAAACACTTAACTAGGATGTAACAAGAGTGAAATGTTAGGGTCGTGATACACTCTCTGGGAACGCATAGAAGTGCCTCTTCTCTGCATTCCTGAAAAAACAACTGAATTTCTATAGCGTAATTACAATTTGATTTGAGTGTTGTCAATATACTCGTTAAGAATAGTGATGATGTGTTAGCGAAGGTTGTGATAGCAAGATTGAAAGACTAGTAGGCAAAGGTACGTGTAATCGAATTGATTTCCGCATTAACATTTCCTGGTGTCGTGCGTATTGGGAGCATTGGAAAAATAAGTGGTCGCTGTCTCCTTAATTATGTCCACAGGAACAAGCTGAGTCATTCTTGATATAATAACGGTGTAGGTACACAGGAGTTAGCGAATGATTGAAACGTAATCTAATAATGTTAGTAATGTGACGTCGCGTGTACTTACCATTTGCAAACCACGGTTTTATTGGAATGTTAGGTTGCAATTGATAATAGTATTGTCGTTTCGTACTAGCTGATAGACGCCATTGTGTGTGCCATACAAGCTGAGCTTCATATTTAATACGTGGGAAGAAATCGGAGACCGGAATTTAGATTTGTAATAAATGAGCGGTATCTGCACTTGCTTCTTTGGCTGCTAAATCGGCTATATCGTTACCTACGTGCTGACTATGCCCTTTTATCCATAATAACGTTATAAAAAAGCCAGACGCCTCGAGTTGGAAAAGAAGATATTTAACATCGTAAACATACGTATTTTGGCTTTGGGAGAACGATTGTAGAGCTTGTGGCACACTTTGGGAATCACTGAAAATATTTACTTTTCTGTAATTCAAATGTTGGACGTATAAAAGTGCTTGGTATATGGCATGTAGTTCTGCTGTAAAGATGGTTCAACTATTCGGCAACGGATATTTAAAGCTAGTGTGTGTTTATGGATCAAAAAATGCTGCTCCAACTCCAGTACACGATTTTGAACCATCTGTTGAGAAACGTGCTTATAATGTAACGTTAACACAATTTAACACAAATGCTCCAATTTATTTACATAAAACGAGTTTACAATTCACTGCACTGACCAAGAGATACATTGTACGCCATGATCTACACCACAACCCAAAGATTACACAAACAAGATAAACAGTGTTGTGTCACTTGTAATGTAATGTTCATAGATATGCCAGTAAGATATGACACGGCAGTCCATGGAATAAATGTGGTTCCGTAACATCCTCCCACCTTGCAATTGTTATTTTCAATTGCAAAATACTCCGTACCACAACTGAAACACAAACACATAACACAATAAATAAATGAACACAAAAGCAAGGCCACATCAAGAGTATTCACAAATCAAGTCTTGATGGCACTTTAATTCTCCGCCCCCCTTTTGACAATTTGAATTCTTCATGTGGAGGCTTTGTCTCAGGCGAAGTTTCAGGCTGCTTCCACTCCTCTGGAGTTGTGTGCACCTCCAATGGATAGAGACGCTGGAGTGGTCTGATCAGCTCTCCCTCAGATGTCTTCAGTTTGGCTACTCTTGCTACTTCATCCTTCCCTGGATACACTTCCACAACGACCGCGAGGGGCCAGTTGATGCGTTTTGTGGAATCTGCTCCAATCAATACCACATCTCCCACCTTGATGCTGTTGGTCTTCCTCTGGCCGTGGTGAACTAGGAGCGCCAAATATTCATTCCTGAATCTTTGTCGTAGGTCCTCACGTAGTTTCTGGAGGTACCTACATCGTTTAACATAGTCAACCTTGTCAACTGCATCCAAATCTGGAGTCTCATTTGTAGCAATACCCTGCAGAAATGTTGCTGGTGTCAAAGGCTTTAGTTCAGACGAATGGTCCGCAATGTATGTAAGTGGTCTAGAGTTGATCGTCGCCTCGCAATCACACAACACAGTATATAACTCTTCATAGTACACAGAGGCTCGTCCCAAGATTCGACGCAGTAGTTCTTTCACTGTTCTGATTAGTCTCTCCCACCATCCTCCCCACCAGGCTGCTGTAGGTGGGATAAATTTCCAAGTAATCTTTCTCACAGCCGAGAGGGTGACAATCTCATCCCAATCCAACGCTTTCAGGGCATTATTAAGTCCTATGAAATTGGTCCCGTTGTCTGAGTACAGCACAGAAATTCTTCCACGCCGGGCAATGAATCTTCTTAACGCCAGAATGAAAGCATCAGTTGTCAAAGACTGCACCAGCTCCAGATGTATCGCACGATACACCGCACAAGTAAATAATACAACACACGCCTTTTCTCCAGACTTTAGGTACAGCGTTCCAGCATAATCCACTCCCGAGACCTCGAAAGCTGCTGTTGAGCCCACTCTATCCTTGGGCAAAGGAGCAAAAGCTGGTGCTGTAGGACTAGCCTTGTACCTTTTACATTTGACACATCTTGCAATAACTCTTTTTGCCACTTTCCTAACTCCAAGAATCCAGAATCTTTCCCTGAGTCTAGCTAACAGCGTCAGTAGCCCTGCATGCTTTCACCGATGATGATCATCCCAAACCAATCTGGTCACGATGGCATGGTTTGACGGCAACAAGATGGGTTTCGTGAATGCTTCACTTTCTTCCCCAAAGGTAAGTCTTGTTTCAACCCTCAGAACTCCCATTTCGTCCTTGAATACCCTGACTTTCTTCTCAAGTTCCTGCTCGTGATCTCGAAAGCATTCCTGCTGCACAACTCTCAACAAGGTGTTCTCGGCTTGTTGCATTTCTTCACCAGTGAGTTCACCTCTTCTTGCTTGTTTTGCCTTAGTAAGGTTGCGGAAAAATCTGATGATCCAACCAATCATTCTGACTATCTTGACATAACTTGAGAAATACAAGAGACGCAAGCAAAAGTCAGGTGAACTACACGCCACACTCGATATAACTGTCTTCCGTTTCTCAATATTGACTTCGTCTTCAGGTGCGGCAATTCCATAAAAAGGCCACTGCTCTGGATTATCCTTTAGCCACCGTGGTCCTTCCCACCATTTGCTCTCAAAGAGTGCCTTTGGACTGCATCCCCTTGATGGAAGATCTGCTGCGTTCAGAGTCCCCGGTAGGTGGCGCCAATCATCAGTATTGGTGTGCTGTCGTATTTCATGACAACGGTTACCGACGAATGTACTCCAGTTGTCCGCCCGCTTTATCCAAGTCAAGGCTACTGACGAGTCGCTCCAAAAGAATGTTCTGCACCGTTGTAGTCCCAACGCCTCTTTCACTTGGGTAGAAATTCTGGTACCAATGACTGCTGCCAACAGTTCCAAACGTGGTATAGTGACATGTTTGACAGGAGCAATCCTCGCCTTAGCCTGGACCAACTGGACCGATACCTCTGCGCCTCTCCTTGCCCTTAAGAATACACAAGCTGCATAAGCAAGTTTCCTCGCATCACAAAATACATGAAGACTGATATCTTCCGCTCCCCAGTCCACTTGTACCATTCTCCTTGGAAGGTGACATCTAGCTAACCATTGCATCTGTTCCACCCAGTTCTTGAATTTACTTGTAATGCTATCCGGAAGCACTTCATCCCATCGAAATTTGTGTTTCCATGTTTCTTGCAGCATCAGCTTTGGTAGTAAGGTAGATGGACATGTGAAGCCAATTGGGTCGAAAACACGCTGAGCCACAGACAACAGATTCCTCTTGGTAACTCGACAAGTGGTCATCGCAATGGTTTTGACATCACAGAGAAGCTCATCTGTAGTGACATCCCATAAGAGACCCAGGACTGGAACAACTCCATCTTGCATCGCAGCTCTGTCTTCTTGATGAACGGGGCTGCTGATCCATCCGCGAAGATCAAATTGTGCTGTAGACATCAGTGCAGTAGCTTCCCTCACAAATTTCTGCAACTGTTCTTCATTGGCTACACTGGTAACACAGTTGTCCACGTAGAAAGAGTCTCTGAGTCGCTCTGCAGTACTATTCAGTTCCTCAGGCGCATGTCTCAAGTGATGTGATATAGTCGCACCCAGTAGAAATGGACTAGACGACACTCCAAAGACAACTCTGCAGTGCCTGAGGATTTCCACCTCTTTGTTACGACAGTCCTTCCACCAAAGAAATCTTAAAAAATCCTTGTCACCTTGGGCTAGCTTGATTTGTAAAAATGCCTTTGTGATATCCGCTGTCACTCCAATAGCATTTTTTCTGAATTGTATCAACAGCTTGGGTATTAATTCCACCAAATTGGGCCCTTTTTCCAGACAGCTGTTAAGTGAGTTGCCTCTTTTATCTTGGGCTGAGGCATCGAACACAGGCCTAATTTTGGTGGTCATACTAGATTCCTTTATTACTGGCTGGTGAGGGAGGTAGTGACCATCATTCTTGCTGGCAGAGGGTATCATTTCCACTATGCCCTCCCGCAGCCATTCACGAAAGATTTCATCATACTCTTTCAACTTGCCAATGGTTTCTAGTCTTTTGCTTACACTCAACAATCTCTTCTCCGCTAAATCGTAGTTGTCCCTCAGCTGCGGGTGCCCCTCTTTCCAGGGAAGGCAAACCTCGTATCTTCCTTCTTGGTCAACTTTCACTGTCTTCTCGAAGAATTCAAGTGTCACTGCTTCTAGAACTTCTTTGGTTTTGACATCTGCCGGGTCGCTAATGCCTATGGCTTCCAGACGCCACAAATCAGCTACATTAAAACCTGCCATACAAAAGAGGTCAGTTACTGTATTGCAGTTGCTGAATATTCTACGCTGCCCCATCACCGTCCAGCCCAGCTTAGTTTCGAGAGCAACCATCGTGTCATCTAAAACTAATCTGCAGCCTGTTAGCAGTTGCCCCATTACGTCTGCCCCAAGTAATATCTTTACCTCAGGAACATTATAGCCTACATCTGATAAGATTATGTTGTGGTTTCGAAGCACTGGGTAATACCGCTGTGTCTCAAGCCGGGGTACAAAATCACAAATTTTCTGTTGGTCCAACATAGGAATGGTGCACTCAAATTTTTCATCTAAACTTCTAAGAGTAACTTTATAAATACCATGCACTTCTCGCCCTGTCTCTACTCCACCAAACAGATTATGTATTAACGTCTCTTCCCCTATCTTCTTCAGCCCAAGCTTGTGAACACTGTCCTTCGTGATGTATGATCTTTGAGATCCCGAGTCTAGTAACACTCTTGCCAACTTAACAACCTTGTCCACCGACACTTTAACTACCAAAGTTTGCAACAATATCTGACCCTTTTGATGAGACAGTAAGTTCTCTGTTCTACCTGGTTCGTTTCCTTTCTCAACTGAACTTTTCTTGCTGCTATCGACTGGAATTATATCCTTTAAACCCTTGCACATAATAGTGTGATGCCCCTTGCAACAAATCAAGCACTTGAGTACAACTTTGCACTTTTTTGCACTATGGCCCACCTTGAGGCAATGAAAACATGCTCCTTTCTTTTTCAAAACTTCTTGTTTTTTCTCTGTAGTGAGACCTCTAGCTTTAAACCAGTCCTGAGACATGTGGTTCCCTTTATCGCACCAAATACATGCCCTATCACCCCTTTTCTCTTCACTCGAGAAAATTACTGCTGCTGTCGGTAGCTTTTCTTTGTTATTTTGCAATGCACTCCTACAGCCACCTAGGAAATTAGAACGAGCCAGAAGGAGACGTTCTTCACTTTCTACCTCTTGTCTCAAAAATCACAAAAGTGTCTCGAGATAATTAGATTGGTCACCCTTCTTACATGCCTGCGACATACGAGACCGCTCCCATGCTTTCAAAATGTCATCTGGTAGTGCTGATTCTACAAGCGGGTAGAGCATTGCCGCATATTTATCGCTAGTAACCCCTAGTGACTCGAGTGCCCTTAACTGGGTCTCCAGTTTATCAAAAAGACTCCGTAGACTTATATCATTTAGCATGCTACTCTTTTGAAGTACTAATTGCAAGAGTTCACGAACGTAAATCTCAATCAGAAGTTCATCTCTTGCAAACCTCGATTTTAATTGCTCCATAGCTTTCTGATAATTTGAAGCTGAGGGTGGGAAACTTTCCACGAGTTCTCTAGCTGACGTCCCGGGTACAGTAGCCTGGCAAAGGTATTGGAATTTATCCTCTTCCTCGATTTCGTCATCCTCATGTATCTTTCTGAACTGCCCCCAGAAGGCTATCCAGTTGCGCACATCTCCATCGAACTGTTTAAGTTCTAATTTCGGCAATCTTAAATTTCTTTTACTCCTGGATTTACTAGAACTAGTACAGGCAATACTATTTGCCCCATTGTCACTGAGCGTGTCATCATGCAAAAAATTCTCATACCCGGTCTTTAAGGTTAACCACCTTTCGCGGTATCCCTCCATGATTTCGTATTCGGCAGCGATCTCTTCTTCTTCTTCGTGCTCTCCGGCGTACCAAACATCACGAATTTTTTCATCGAGCACGAATAATCGTTCAGCTTTGTCCTCGAAGATCTTGAATCCTGCGGAGACCTCTTCTCTTGTGGGTTGTTCCGCATTTAACTTCTGTTCAAAGTCATTGCCAGCACGTGTAAACAATCGGCGCAATTGTGTTCGTTCACTTTTCAATTTCGTAATTTCTGCCATATTTACGCGGAAACTAGTCTTGCCACGGTCGCCAGATGTTGAGAAAAGTGCTTATAATGTAACGTTAACACAATTTAACACAAATGCTCCAATTTATTTACATAAAACAAATTTACAATTCACTGCACTGACCAAGAGATACATTGTACGCCATGATCTACACCACAACCCAAAGATTACACAAACAAGATAAACAGTGTTGTGTCACTTGTAATGTTCATAGATATGCCAGTAAGATATGACACGGCAGTCCATGGAATAAATGTGGTTCCGTAACACCATCGGTAAAAAGATGATAATCTACAGAATTTAATAAACCTTTAAATTTCTTATGAGCAGGTGGTTTGAGGGGAGGGGCACGAATAGATTGATTCGACGAGCCAAAGGGCACAATAATAATAGATGGACGGAATATTTGAATATCATATATATATGAGTACATATTCAAGCGTGGTGTTCGCAAAATGGCCTCGGGAATATGTTGCATTTCAACGTATGCCATATATACTGCGGGGCATTGATGATTATTAGGAGGACGCTCTTGGTAATATTCATGTAGTAATTTTAATTTAGTGAATATAATGGAGTTCGATCGACTAATATGTTTGAGTAGAAATGCTTCCGAAATTTCTAATCTTCGAATATGAAGCGGTTCTTCTGAAGTTTCCACCAACAGGGCGTTGGTTGGTGTTGTTCTAAGGGCACCCACACTGATACGTAATGCAGAAATTTGTATTCGATCCAATGATAATAGACTTTGTTTAGAAGCTAAATCAATTATATGTGCACTGTAATCAAGAGTGGAACGAATGGTTGCACGGTATAGCTGTAATGCTGACAAGGGGTCAGCACCCCATGCACGTTTCGTTACTGTTCGTAAGATATTGATATATCGATCAGATTTTCTCATTAAAGACTGTATTTGAGGATGCCATGTTAGCCTTTGGTCTATAAAAATGCCTAAATATAAATGCTGTGGGACAAAGGGGATGTTATAATCATCGAAAGTAATAGGACTTTTATCAAAAACTCGTTTATTAGTAAAAATCATCGCCGCACACTTAGGTAAGGAAAGAGAAAGTCCATGGGTCGATAGCCACCGAAAAACTAGACTTAAAACATGGGATATTGTAGCTCTACAATTGTCAATGTTGTGGTGTGAACAATAAAGTACATAATCATCTGCATAGGCTAGAATTCGGGCATACGGTGTTACTATATATTCTAGATCTTTCATATAGAGAGAAAACAAAATGCCGCTTAGTATTGATCCCTGTGGTAATCCCCGCGATGTGAGCCGGCTATCAATTTTATGTTGAGTTGATTTAATTGTTAATCTACGATTGGTGAATAACTGGTGTAAAATAGAAATGAATCTGATGGGGAATCCATAGGTAGATAACTTCTCCCATAGGATATGTAATTAAACGGCATCATAGGCGCCTTTTATATCCAAGAAAACTGCAGTAGTAGATTGCTTCCGCCATTTTGCTAATAAGATTTCCAAAAGGAATATAATAATAGGTTCCTGTGTACTATGACCGCGCAAAAAAGCGAATTGGTACTTAGGTAATAACGAACAATATTCTAATATCCACGCCATTCTTTTCATTAGGATTTTACAAAAAAAATCGGATACATGATCCCAATACAATTCCGCGAAAATTGTCAGGTACAGTGGGTCGTTTGGTAGGATTTAAAATGGGAGTTATAAAAAATTGTCCCATTGCATTGGCACTTGTAACGTCTCAAAAATGCCATTGTAATATTGTAGTAAGTGGATATGGGCTTGGGAAGGCAATGCCTTTAGCATAAGATACGTGATTGCATCAGGTCCTGGAGAGGAACTACTAACGTTATATAGGACAGATTGAAGTTCATTATCTGTGATTGGTTTTAATAATAAATTAAAATGACAAGAATCACCCACAGGGGAGGGTATAAAGGGGGGATTTACTGATACTGGGGCGAGAATGTGCAGAAAGTCCTCTAAAACTTGTCGAGGAAATGAAAAGTTAGCTTGATATTGAAACGTTCTTGTAATCATGCGAATGACATTCCAGAATTTCGCGGCCGGTAGCTGTGGAGTTAAAGTATAAATGAAATATTGCCATGCCTTACGTTTTTTGGTGTTAAAAATTAGCTTTGTTTTTGCTATATGATTACGTAATTGGAAGTAGAGATGTTGTGTCATAGATTGACGATATTGTTTAAATTATTGTTTTCTCTTAATAATGAGGTCATGGCATTCTTTATCCCACCATTTTATTACGTACTCCGGCGGGGAGCTCATAACCTTAAGAGGTCTGCACGGATGGAACATATTTAAATAATGAGTTAAATAGGGAATCAAGGTTGAGAAAGTGATAGATGTACCACGTTCGTGCTGTAGAATATGATTGATATATGCTTGATAAGTTTGGATATTGAAATGTTTATAGGATCGTACATTACTTACGGGTGAAGGGACATTACAGCTGGAGGTTGTTGGGTTATTACCATAAGTTATGATGATTGGAAAGTGGTCACTGGTGTAAGTGTCGGATAATGTGTGCCACGAGCCATGTATGTACGGCATGACGTAAGGTCTACAGCACTTGGTGGGGATCCAGGCGGTGTAAAACCCGTTGGTGAGCCGTCATTTAATATAAACAGATCATGACGATTTAACATTACAAGTAAATTTGATCCCTTGACCGTGTCCGTTGTACACCCCCACTCAGTGTGGTGACAATTGAAGTCGACGACAATGAAAAGGTGTTGGAATTGCGCAAATTGCTCGAAAAATTGTGACGATTGACTCTGAGTAACATAAATTTGAAGGGGACAGTATATATTCATAAAACAAGTATTGCGGTGTACTATCCCTACCGCATACGTGTGTGGAATAATATATTGCAAAGTCAGCGGTATATAACTTAATGTCGTTTGTACACATGTGGCTACACCATCGAAACATTACCATCATGTCGGAGAACCTGATAGCCTTTTAATCGGAAGGAAAAATGTGGTTGAAACCACGTATCCTGCAAAAATATAATGTTAGCCTGCGTTTCATTTATTAAAAATTGTAATTCATGTTGCTTAGAAGTGACACTTCGACAGTTCCGTTGTAAAAATCTAATCATAACAGAATGTTCATTATATGATCCCTTAATTGGTATAGTACATGATGAAGCTGTGGCTCATGGCTCATATTTTGAATTAGCATTATTATAAGTCGCTGGATTTCCTGATGAAGGCGTTCCTTCGTAGGGGCATAATTTATGGCTTGGGGGGCCACGGAAAGTTGCTGCCCACTTTGTTGTGACAAACTTGGTGGATGTGAGACTTGCTCAGATGGTATCATGGTACTCGATGATGGGATAGGGTTTACTGGGGCAGGATGCTCATTTCGAAGTATGGCCATGTATTCCTGCTTATCACAGCCGGGTTCAGGTGTGGGAGAGGGTGATTGTAAAATAACTTGTGTAAACTTTCGTTTACTGGGGTTTGATGTCTGTGAGGATTGAGGATCCGTTGATAAAGGGGGGAATTGATTTTCCTGTTGTTCAGAATAATAAACTGGAAGTGCTGTTCTAGCTTTAGCTTCCTGAAAGGACAGATAGTCTGTGCTCATTAGCCGTTTAATTTTAACCTGATATTTGTGTTCAGGACAGTTCGGAGATCCCGTAATGTGATTCTTCTTACAATAGACACATTGCATGAATTGCTCGGTACAAGCATTGGTTTCGTGCTGCTGGGAACATTTGCCACAGCGTGCATTTTTTGAAGACATTGCCGTATCGTGTGCCTATAACGCTGGCATTTGCGACAGCGGATAGGTGAAAAAATAAAGTGTTCTACTTCCATATACACCTTGTATAATGCAACATGATGTGGGAGCGTTTGAGACCGGAATACGATTTTAAGAGAACCCGTAGGGAGATATTGTGTTTCACCATCTTGAACCACTCGACGATTGAGTCTTTGCACTCCTCTGACTGGTACTTCAGATTCCAAATACTGGAGTATATCCTCATTAGATAGACCTTTCTCGACTCCGAGGATTATTCCGACACGCAGAACTTGCGATGAAGGGATATATGCTTTGATTTTCAGAGTTTCTAGTATAGTTCAAAAACGAACTGGCTTGAGCAGCCGTATGGAAAGTCACTTGAATTCTGTTGCGATCTTTACGTTGGATAGATTTAACATTTAACTTTGTTTCATAGAAACGACGGCCAAGTGCCATAGTGTGTAAACTAGCTATGTTCTGATCCGTCGTGGATTACACAAATACAAAATACGGACCATGGTGAAACTTGTTGTAATATTCCGGAGGGGATACTACCTTTGACACCGCTGATTGTTGGTTACGGTTTTCAGTATTAGAACGTGATGACACGTCCGCATTAAGGTATTGCGAATCATTCCCAGTTGACTGTGATCCCTGCTGTTGCCTCGTATCGCTAGATGAATCAGTCACGCATTCCTCATCCATGGGTATTTCAATTTCACGATCCACTAGTAAATTAGTCCCGGACATTGCCAATGTGCCCCCACTTTCAGCAGCCATAGCTTACCACGCCGTCACCACACATATACTATGCACAAACGATCACCACTGCCGCGCTCAACTA
This sequence comes from Anabrus simplex, assembly GCF_040414725.1. Taxonomy (NCBI): domain Eukaryota; kingdom Metazoa; phylum Arthropoda; class Insecta; order Orthoptera; family Tettigoniidae; genus Anabrus; species Anabrus simplex. The sequence continues at coordinate 278,997,561 of NC_090271.1, forward strand.
ACTCGCGCAAACAAGGTACCGGCAGTGTACCGCACGACAAATGACACCAGACTGTCGAAAAACGGATGATTATTGTCGCCTTCTGGATTACAACATATACAATGGGGGAGGGTAGTAATATTAACCCGCCAATGCACGGGTTGGGTCTGTGAGACCCATGCGCTTGTATTTCCAAGATTTTCTTATAGACGGTGGGAGCTGCATATTTACGGCTTCTGCTACCTTCCTGTTTTCACCTATGTACAGTATTCCTGCAGACGAACATCGAAGTGATTGCTTCAGTACGTGAGCAGTGGTAAGTTATAGAGCTCTGTGGGCCTGGGAGACCTAACACTTGCAGTCATGTAAGTGTTTTTATATAAGCATTTTAGTTTTTCAATTTTAACCGTCTAGAGAAAAAAGATTATAGGGTGATTATATCTTAGCGTCTTGTCCAAATCCGTGGTTTAACTAGACTGGTTGAATTTCACCTTAGTTCCTTGGGTTTTTAGTACAGAGGTGAGACTTAAAATGGGCTAATGAGTTCGTTTCTTAGTAGGTCTAAGAAAAAGGAGTGTTACAATGCCAGCAATCCACGTGATATGGAACGAGTTGCCGCATTATATGAGGAACCATTATCAGATGATGAAATTTACACTGGTAAGCAACCTGAAGGCCCGCATCAAGATGTGACTTTAAGACCTGCTGATGTTTGAGAGTTGACAACTAGTTTACCTCGTACCCTATTGTCCAAAAAGATGAAGCATAAACATAATATTACTATGGTCGATACTGTTCGAAAAAATAAGAGAGAGTTGCCCACAAGCTTTGTTGTAGCTGCAAAACGAAAACTTCACAACCGTTTATTTGGCTTTCAAGAGAACATGACGTTGGTTTCCTATGTGCCAGATAAAGGGTAAATTGTCGTTTTCCTGTCGCCGATGCACAGCGATGATAAAACTGACGAAAGTATAGGAGGGAAGAGGAAGCCTGAAATAGTATATTCCATAATTCAACTAAGGGTGGTGTAGACTCTGTAGACGAGAAGACGGCATTCTACGACGTGGCTCGAAACACCAGACGTTGGACAATGGTGGTCTTCTATGCGTTGCTGAATATTGCAGGCTTTTTACGCATATTTAATATTCAGGGCCAACAACTCTAACTCTCCAGATGCAAGGAACAGAATAAATTTTTTGAAGAAAATTTTTGTTTCTTCTAACTGAAGAACAAATAAGAGAAACAGCTGTCTTAAGATATCTTCCTAAGAGCATTCGCGGTACTGCAAGAAGGATAATTGGGGTGACGACGGAAGAAGCAGAACGTGAAAACACAGAAAATAAAAGAGGACGTCGTGCATACTCTAGAGACAGAAAGACCCGCTACTCGTGCTGTTTGTGCAGAAATTTCCTGTGTCTTGAGCACCCCGTATTTGTGTGCAGTGAATGTAAAACTGAAATGTGAATTTTCCAGTGAACTTCCTGGATAGTGAAGATTAGGGTATGACGATTTAATAAATTTTGACTTGATAAGTTCTGAATGTTGTGATCAAATAAAATAGTGTGTGTAAATTTGCAGTGGTTAGAGAATTGCTTTGTAAAATGCTAAGTTAGTGTTAATCATCAGTGTGTTTATAATGTTATCGGAATAGGAGAGAATGAATACTGAAATTAAAAATATATTAGCATACTATAAAAAAGAAATGTGATGATTGGTCTGTGAGACCCAACCCGTTTACTCATGTAACTTTTTGTGACCCTTGCACTGGCGGGTTAAAACGATATTTATATTGAGGAGTGAGGGCATGGTTGAACCGTAAACGTATAATGTTAATAATATGCCGTTGCGTATATGTACCGTTAAGATACCAAGATTTCTGTGGAATTTATGGTTGTAGCTGATAATAAAATTTTCCTTTCGTTCGAGCTGAGACTTGCCACACTTCCTACCAAGATTGAAACGCTGCGTCTTTAACGACAGGATAATAATCTGTTGAAGGGGTAGCTACTATCAGAGGCTCAAAGGGTGAATTACTCGCTTCTTGAGCAGCAAGATCAGGTTTGTCATTGCCTGGATTTGCGGAATGTCCTGAGATCCATATTAAAGTTAAATAAACACCCGAAATTTCAAGTTGATAAAGTAAATATTTTACATTATATAAGTACCTATTATATGACTGCTTGTGCGAACTGAGAGCTTGTAACACATGTTGGGCATCAGTATATATGGTTGCTTTTTTTAGGGAGTGGTGTTTAAAATATAAAAGCGCTTGCCGAATCGCAAATATTTCTGCTGAAAAGATAGAAACGTTAGTTGGTAAATGGAATTGCTCAGTTGTATTCGTATTGGAAACGAAAAAGGCGTATAAGGTATGTTTCACATTATAGACGTACCAGTTTATTGCTAATTTGTTGGATCTTAATGATTGTAACACAGATAGTGAATCTGTAAATATATTTGCACAGTATAGAGATGAATTATTCATATACAGTAATGACTGGAGTATTGCAAACAATTCAGCCGAAAAATTGAGAAGTATGAGGTTAAATGATACAACTCAACATGCTGGGCTTGTTCGTGATAAAAGGCAGCACCAACGCTATAGACATTCTTGGAACCGTCTGTATAAATATTATTTCTGGCGTTAGAGTAGGAGATGTGGATTTTTTGGAAAATGAGTGAAAATTTGTAAGCCGATAAGGGAGCATGGCTAAAGATGAAGCTCGAGATATGATCATTGAATGAGTGTATTGAAGCACATCATAAGCTACGGAATAATGTGGGAGTACAGGACTACGTATTATATCAGATTTGAATGGTGAGGCAGACCCATAAGCCCGAAGTAACGCAGGAGCTCTGCAACGTTGCATGAGAGGTGTAGTGAACAAAGCAGCAAGTAGTTAGAGCTTGGGTAATAAATTAATTGAAATAACTATAAGTCGTTTTAGAATGTACTTGGAGGCAAAGAATTGCCGGAGGATCTGCAGAGGAGGTTCGCCCGTTTCTACTAAGAAAGCACTAGTTGGGGTGGTAGGCAAGGTGCCAAAACAAATGCGAAGCGCTTGATATTGTGTGGTGTTGAGTGATGTGCAGACGAGGATGCGAGGTCAATGACGTGGGCACAATAATCAAAACGAGCACATACATTGATTTAGCTCTGGAAGGATCAAATCCCCACGAATGCCGGGTGATATCCATGTTGGGAAAAGTTTAATTTACTTTCAATTAGAATACCAAGATATTTATGGGGTAGGAATTTCATAGGTAGCAAATGTTAAGGGTTCTGTATTAAAGTTGCGTTTGTTAGTAAAGATCACAGCAGAACAATTGGAATGGGATATGGTTAATCCGTGTATATATAGCCAGTGCTGCACCTTGATCATGAGTTGTGTGAAGCATTTCCGAGCCGTATCAATATCTTTGTTGGATGTATAAAATACTATGCCATTTGTGTACGTGAGTAGTCTCGTAGATTGTAACACTAGCTGTTCTAGGTCCGATAAATATAAGGCAAAGAGGATGCCACTAAATATATCTCCCGGTGGGAGTCCAACTGCTGATTGACGAGTGAATTGCGCACTTAGCGGCGGTTTGATAATGAGAGTGCGATAGGTAAGAAGATGGTATAGAAGAGTTATAAACGGAGTTGAGATACCTTTCCGATATAACATGTCCCATAACATAGGGAAGGGAACAGAGTCAAAAGCTCTACGAATGTCATGGAAAACAGCGACGGTATATTTTTTCCGAGATTTAGCTAGTAAGTTACCTGTGATGAACATGTTGATTGCGCCATGAGATTTCCTGCCTTTACAATATGCGTATTGATATTTTGGCATTAGGGAATAATACTCTAATAATAAGATGAACTGTTGTAACATTTTTTGAGGAAGGTTTAACGGATACATGACGCTAGGACAATACCTCTGATGCTTTTAGCTCCTGTCATAGGAAGACGAGGTTTGGGCACAGGGATTAGAAAAAAATTATTCCATTCTTTGAGAGGATTGGGGGTGCTTAATACAGTATTAAATTTTATTAATACTTTTCTTTGTGCTTTGGGAAGTTTCATATCCTAAGGCTGTGGCAAGCTGGGGACTGGAAAGGGTTCTAAAATGCACTCCAATTCTACAATAATAACACCAAGTTAGGTGGCTTAATGACAAGAATTACTATATTGAATTGCAGGTTAATTCACTATACAATTATATACAATTATATACAACTCTTGAGCCTCCGTGGCTCAGACGGCAGCGCGTCGGCCTCTCACCGCTGAATACCGTGGTTCAAATCCCGGTCGTTCCATGTGAGATTTGTGCTGGACAAAGCGGAGGCGGGACAGGTTTTTCTCCGGGTACTCCGGTTTTCCCTGTCATCTTTCATTCCAGCAACACTCTCCATTCTCATTTCGTAGCATCTATCAGTCATTAATATACATCACTTTGGGAGTGGCGACCCCATCGTAAAAATAGCCTATATATAATTCATTCATTACATCCCTGACCCGGTCAATGACTGGAAAACAAGTTGTAGGTTTTCATTTTCATATACAACTCTTGAATGTTACTTGATTCTCGAGTTGAGGGAACTTCCTAGTCTACACAATATTCTGTCTAGCTAATTAGTCTTTGGTTCCCTAATTAGTCCAGATATTACTATATAATACTTATCTTCCGAGAGGATGAAGTCTTTCACGATGTCTTCTCTCTTGAAACCTAAATTTCACTTTCACAAATTATCACACGCAGGTTTCTGGTTCCCTTCACAATACCCAAGAGATGCAGTTCTGAAATTTCTTTGTATTACTGTCCTTGTGACTCCCTAGTGTTGACCTCACGGCGTATACTGGAACCTGCCACTCCGTGGTTACCTCTTCCCCACTATCTGGTCCAATCTCGTACAGTTCGTTTTCCTGCTTAACTCTGTGGTAGGATACTCTGAGCCTTTATAATTATGACTTCACTTGAGATCCTCCGGTAGCTTAGTGACTATTGAATGAGCTCCTCCAGAGACCTTCACCCGTAATAATGAACAGTCAATAGCTTTTACCACTCTCCCTGTAATTTAAGTCCTTTCTAGCGGTAAAGCTTAAATGTTTCAAATGCCGATTAACATACCTGTACGTTTCCCTGGTCGCATATATACTTAATGACTTCCCGTTCAATTTAGTTGAATTATAAGTTTGCTGGTGTGTTCTTTTACCCTAACACTCTATTAATGGAGTGTATAAACTTATTGGCACAACACCTACAATCCCTATTACCAATGCTGGTAATTCTGAGTTGAACTGTACTAAAGTTCTATTCGCGACCTGATCGGCTTATTGTCCCCACCAGACTTCGAGCCTAACTTCCAACTTCCTCCTCTGACTGTGAGCTATGAACTGACTGATCACCTCCCTGAGTTCTCCCTTAAGTTAATTCAGTATTTCGCTGTTGCTATGTTCAGCCGAACTTTGAACCCTGTGTACTTCTGATTTGTCTTATTCTCATTGGCTGGCAGCATCCCTTCCCTGAGGAAACTCTAAACATTCTTAATTGTTCCAGAAGGTCAAACCTCGGAATTTTCCTTGTACTACGTGCGTTTCAAGCTGTGCTCTGTCATTCCTTTGACCATTTACATACTGTGATAAGAAATGACAAATATCCTGTGTTTGTACAAATATTTCACCACTGCCTGGACGGCTGCTACTGTTCAGAACTGCATCTCCTTAACAATTCCCAATGTATATTCCAATCTTATTTTCTTACACATAAAATTATTTTACATTGATATCTTGAGGTTCTATTTTATTTTCTGTCTCGAAGTTCCTTATATCTATTTTAATCCTACATTGTGAGGTCGCGATTCGAACTGATTTTCGAATCGCTCGCTCACAAATTATGACATGCGGGAGTGCCCTGATCAGCGATACGACACCTCCCCCCTTCGGAAAAGAAGTGTGTGCGTCCACATGATGCAGGCACTTCTCTTGATACTTGTTTTTAAGATCCTTACTTATAGGATACACTTTTATGTTTCCATGAGAGGTTCCTAAATTCCCTTCTTAATAGTCATTTTTTTAATTTACTCTTATACTCTTGTGCGTGACTTCCTACCTAGAGGTGATTGCACCTGACTAATAGTGTCATCTTCACTTTCCACTTCATGAATACTGACACGACCTGTGACAGGTCTACTTCTATCAAAATGCACAACTAAATCATCATGTGAACTTTTAGCTTTAACTTTACTTTCATTTATAATCTTTTGTGTTAGGCAAATTTTAGTGCAACACCCCGAGGTATCTTTTCAACATTTTTATATGTTGGACCTAAATAACAGGGACAACATTTATAACAGGTGAAAATTCCTATTAGTATTATTATGGCTATAACTGTCAACACTCTAATCTTGTAGACATTGAAGTGTGAATACAAATGATTAAATTGCAATTGCTTTTCTTTTTCAGTAATTAGTTTTTCTAAATCTTCTACCTTCCTACTCGTATATTTGAGTTTACTTTCATGTACTAGTATGTTACGTAAGGGAGTTTCCTTTAATTCTATATCTGGTAATTTTATGTTTACATTTAGATGCGCACAACAATCATATGTTAAAAAGATATCAGGAACTATGTCCTTTTTATTAGTAGCATTCACCTGATTTGAAGATTTTAATTTTATATTTGGCCCGTAGGCAGTGCAGGTTTCATAAAAGGTAAGAATACCTACTCCTTTTATTGTTACATCACTTGTGTCTTGACATACGTACCATGGTTAATTTAGTTGGTTCTGTAGCTACATATATATATTTTCTTCTACTAATTGACATCCAAAAAGACCGTTGCACTTGCACTATATCTTTAGGACAGTTCAATGGTATGGAGCTAGTACCAGTTAATAAAGTTAAAATACAATCATTTTCTCCACGGGTAATTTTTAAGGGAAAGTCTAATGGAGATACAATTTTATCATCAGAGATTGCCTTACATTTGAGCATTTGGTCCTTGGACAAGTAAGTATACAATTGTTGTTCTTCACTTATCATGATACATTCTGATGTTGGTCTTATTATAATAAATTGATGATTTTCACTTGTTACTGCTGTGGGGAAAGGAAGAATCTTGTACACCTTGAAATTCTTTTCGTCACTGACAGGAGTTGTGGCTATCTTATAAATTAAATACTCATGAGTTGTGCAGAATTCAAATGGTAGGGTCATCTTCTGAGGGAGTTGTCCTAATGCTTTTTTTATAAGCTTTAACTATTTCTGCAGGGCTTAAAATCTGAACATGAATGATTCCTAGTTGAGCATGTGTAATGGCTGAAGTTATTACGTTATATTGTTCGTGCATTTGGACTAATAAGTCCTCAATTTCTATTAAAGGTTGATTAATGTTTACTTCAATGCTAAGTTGGTTGTAAGCTTGTTCTAACTGTTCGGTTTCATTTTTAATAAAACTTTTAAGTTGCTCCAAACTTTGACTAAGTTTTATTTCATTGTTAATGACGTCATACAGTGTACTATTCATGGATTGGACAGTCGAACGTACGTCCAACATTTGCTCTTTCGCAATTTTAATCATTGACATCTGTTCTTTTTGTTAAGTTAATTAACATGCCGATAGTGTTTCGGTTCCGGTACTTACTACGTTGATTAATCTATGTGTATTAATTCTCTTTTATTTCACTTGCCTATCATGTCTGATACCTCTCACTTTCCGCGCGTTGCTCATTCCCTTAATTGAGGAAAGCAACGGGAAACTATCTCACTTTTTATTCTCTGGTAAGCCTCTTTGGTGACACCTAGGTCATCCACACTGGTTCATGGTGGATCTGTTGAGGATCCAACCAACCTTTGGACTGGCTATACAATATGCATATACACCTATTCCTTACATACTATTATCCCTTTTGATATTACTGCACTACTTGCTTACTTTGCCAGTTCTATCGGATTTAGAAGAAGAACGGAAGAGTTATATTTAACATCACTTATTATCTTGCAGTGTTGACCTAACACTGTCTAGTTATCTGGCGTACGGTGGAATCATCTCTCTATGAGGTTGACAGTCTATATTTCGTTTCCACATTGTTCAACTGAACACATATAGCCTACTGTATTATGTGAAAATTTGCAATCACAATTGTTGTAGTGAACTACAAACACTATAATAGTAACTTCCTTCTAAGGCGGGTTACGTTCACCATATTATGTGGTATGCTTGTGGTATTTCCCTAATGAATGATTCCCATGTCGGTATTTGTATCCTGCACGTTGTTTTACTAAGTGCAGACACCACCATAATTCATACATATGCTCTGACTTGTTCACCCCTGTTGGGTTATTATATGGTTTCGCTCCCGTATATACACTTGCTGTGGTCAAGTTTGTTTGACACATTCTCTTATCAACGGTAAGGCGTGCTGTGTTTACTAACAGCGATTCATGCTGAGGGCTTCGGCATCTCTTTATCTACTAGGTACCGTTATGTTAGCCTTGACTGACAAAGTCATTCATTCTACTTCCCCCTACAGCTAGCCTACTCTTTATTATTATTATTATTATTATTATTATTATTATTATTATTATTATTATTATTATTATTATGGGTATAGTTTTTCACTTTCGGCTTTTCTGATCACCTTGCCTTATGCACACGCTAATTTATTATGCCTCCCTGTCTGTTGCGTTATATAGTTGTGTGAACGTCATGTTCCACTGAGAGGTTGAGATTTCACATCTCATCGCAACAATGTCCGATATAGGACTTCACATCTCATCGCAACAATGTCCGATATATGACTTAGGATACTGTTTTCAGGTGTTAGATAGTCACGTGGACTTAGGGTGGCTAGCCCTATAAGGTAGTAACTTTCAACCTAGGAATTGCCTGCGATGTTTGCAAGAGAACATACATTTCAATTTCAAAAGTAGTACTAACGTGTTATGTGGTGTTTACGCTCCGATGAGTGTCATCATGACGGGGTCTTCTTCCCTTGGAGCTTGCCCATGTAACGTATACTAAGCGCAACAAGAGCTTGCCGAAACTCCAACGTGCGCAGACCAATATCTGTTGGCGAAGTTTGAGCTCGTTGCGGGGCTCCTGTGTGTCGCCCGAATGCTGATTACCGGGCTCATTGTTACTCAACCGCTCACTGAGAGGCACAGTGTACAGCTCTTTATCAAGCGTGTATTGAAAAGAAGCAAGAAGCGTGTGCTTGTATTATTAATATTTTATTTATATTTCGTAGCTGAAAGTGAATTTGTTGTAGTATTATATTCAGTGTACGTAGCAATGCCCCCGTTTCGTTCTAAATTAGGGAGTGCTAAAACTTTACACAGTCAAACTAGAGAAGTTATTTATAATGTGTATAAATTCATGAAAAACGAAACCCACCCCACTGGAAACTTATGTGCTATTCAAAAGAAAGTGGCCGAAGCTACGGGTGTGTCGGAAAGGTCCGTGCGGAATGTAATACGAGACGCAAAGAAGATCGAAAGGGGTGAAGTGGATTCATTTTCAACGCCTGGAAAGAAAAGACCGAAGTCTGTCAAGAAGTGTGAATTAGACGATTTTGAGAAATGCGCAGTCAGGCGCACGATTCACAATTTTCACAATACCGAAGGCGAGAGACCAACGCTTGAAAAGATCCGTAAGAAACTGGTAGAGGATATACAGTTTAAAGGTTGCGTAAGAACACTAAGCAAGATAGTTCGAGGCCTAGGTTTTCGATGGAGAAAGACAGAAGACATGCGTAGAATACTTATGGAGAAGCCTGACATAAGGCTCCTACGTGTGCAGTACATACAAAGCATAAAGCGGTACCGACAAGAGGGTAGGCCTATTGTTTACACTGATGAGACATATTTGCATAGTTCGCACACCAAGTCAAGTGCTTGGAGTGACGGTACTCTTCATGGACTGAAGTCACCTATCTCGAAAGGGCAACGATTAATAGTGGTACATGCAGGTTTCATTCCAAATGCTTTGTTGGTTTTCAAATCCAACCAAACAACAGGGGATTATCACGATGGGATGAACTATAGAAACTACGAGAAATATCTGACAGAGAAATTAATTCCTAATTTGCCACCCAACTCTGTAGTCGTGATTGATAATGCCTCGTACCATAACGTCCAATGTGAGCGTGCACCCACATCATCATCCAGGAAAACAGTTATGCAGGATTGGTTGACTGATAAGGGTATTCCGTTTTCTACAGAGATGATAAAACCCCAACTGTACGCTTTGATTAAATCCCATAAATCACGCTATAAGTCATATCAAATCGACAGACTACTTGCTACATATGGGCATACGATTTTGCGTCTACCACCATACCATCCAGACTTGAACCCAATCGAAATCATTTGGGCTCAAGTTAAAGATTATGTAGCACAAAAGAATGTTACTTTCAGACTCGATGATGCAAGAACATTGCTGATGGAAGGAATTGCGTCAATTGGGGCAGAAGAATGGTCGAGTCGATGTAGGCACGTAATCGACACTGAGAATAAGTACATTGCGAGCGATCACATAATGGATGAAGTATCAGACAGCATAATCATTAATCTGGAGGACGATAGTGACAGTGACGGAGAGAGCGTTAGTGATAGCGCGGATGACAGTGAAGGCGATATGAGCAGCTTTCAACCTCTTTCACAAGATGCGGACTAGAACAAGCCATTGGGTAAGTTAACTGCCATTTTACGATCACATAATTCTTAATCTCTTTGTTTGTTATTGTTATTTCATTCAATATTTTTGATTCTGCATGTACAACAATATCATTATGCTATAGGGTAATGTGTCCTGGCTCTGGTTATAATTACAATAAGGCATTACACTCACGCGCTGAGATTTCACTCAGTCCAGGTGGCCAGAGCGCCAGCGCAGACGGTTCATTAACAACTGCTGGGAGTAAGGCGATTTAGCGAAGTGAGGGGGGCGTGCAGTGCTACTACCGAGCCCACCCGAACACTGCCGATGTTCTGCGCAGCTTTCTTTGGCAAGCTCTTGTTGCGGGACCTATATACTCCGCTTTGTTTCCTTCATGTGGGAAGGTACTGGGTCGGCTGTGTACCGTCTTACCTTACTATCATTCATTTGCTAACATAGCTATAGTGCGTCCTTATCTGCAAAGGTCACTCATTCGTTCGAGTGTGGTACTTTCGCTTGTTTTGCTTACTACAAGTTATTACGTGTCATGTGTCACAGAATTGTTACGTACCCTGGTATAGGATGTTCAAAAACAACGGTCACTGCTAAGTTGCTTTAACATAGTAGTAGGTGTGAAATTTTAGCTGTTCATTTATAGAACGGAACCTATAATATATTTCAGGGTAAACTATACCTTAAGTTGCGAGAGTACATATGAGTCCCGTCCTCGCCCCTCATGACTCTTTTATGAAAGGTGCTGTCCAGTTACGCGCACTGCGTTCTGCACACCGATATTCTAGGCCCTTTTTGATTTAGGTTGAATTTCTATACTCCCCTGGAAATTTAGCACGATGTTTTGGCTGAGTATTTCATATAACTCTATCAGCAACCTTCGATAGTTCCAAAAAGCCATTGGGGAAGAAGGGGGTGTGGTCTACCGTGGCCGAAATAAGGGCCAAAAATTCTTTAGGAAGTGGTCTAACTAATGAACAGTTTAAGTCGATTTTTGTGGACTTTTATGCTCTTGCCCCTATTGTTAATTTTTAGCAAGCAATTTACACCATCTACATTTCCACTGTGTAAGGGCCTCGATAAGGCTGTGAAAATTTAGAACTACGACCTCGGCGTATAGTCTCATCTCTAAGGAGTACTTTATCTCCTATCTGAAAAGTTACCTCATGTGATTTTTTATAAATTTCCTTCTCTCTCTGTTTACTACTAATAAGAGTTTTCCTTGCAATTGCATGATTTTCCTGTAACCTGTGCGTTAGCTCTTCAATCACATTCTGATACTCATTATAGGTGGCTTCTGGCTTTCGCTGTAGTATACCAGGAATATTCGCCTTTCGACCGAAAATTAACTCATAGTGCGTGAACCCTGTGTTTGTATGTGGAGTAGTATTGTACACAAGTGTAGCAGTGGGGAGATACTTATCCCAATCATTCTGCTCTGAGCATATATAATGCCTTAATACTCCACTAGCGTACGTTGCGCTCTCTCTATACTACCATCGGATTGTGTGTGAAAAGCAGTGTGTGCACTTTTCTATTTTTAACAATCTGCACATTTTCTTGAACGTTTGGCTCATAAAATTACTACCCATATCGGTTAGTATAATGTTAGGAATCCCAAAAATACTGATTACGTTCATTACTAGTGCCCTAGCTATAGTTTCCGCCTCTTGATTAGGGATCGGAATAGCTATCAAATATTTAGATAACAAATCTTGGCAGGTGAGAATAAAGCGATTAGAATTCTCGGTTACTGGGAGTGGGCCTACCACGTCCATTGCCACTTTTTCAAACACAGTATTGGGAGTATCTGTCACCTGCAGAGGAACGTTAACTGCTGGGCCTACGATTTTGTTCTTCTGACAGGAAGGACAAGAACGTATAAATTTCTCTATGTCCTTCTTCATACCTGGCCATTGGATAAACTCTTTGATTCGGGCTAACGTTCTAGTCATGCCCTGATGTCCACCAACAAGTGAACAATGCAATTCCCGTAGAATGTTCAGCTTCTCTTCCTCAGTGAGGTTCTGAACTTCTACTTCAGGTGAACTTTCCTGCTCCTGGTCCTCAGCTCCCTCTGACTCAGCATTTACGGGGCTGGGATCTCGGTTTCTATTCTCGTCTAACCTCTCTGCTTGCGCGTCCTCGAGGTCATTCCTACTAGAATTTCCTTCCTGTTCACCTGTTAATACGGTTTCTTGGCCTTCAGCGCTTACTACTCGTACCGCTGCCTCAGGTTCCGTCTTGTCTGTTCCTTCCGACTCTACTGGGATTCTACTTAACGCATCTGCGTTCTTGTTAGTATTTCCCATTTTATATACGATTGTAAAATCATATTCTGCTAATTTCAAACTGAACCTGACCAGTCGCGAAGTTTTTCCTGAACATTGAATACCCACTTCAGCGGTTTGTGGTCTGTAACCACTGTGAAATGCCTGCCTAGCAGATAAGGTCTGAAATATTTAACTGCCCACACAATGGCTAGGAGCTCCTTTTCTGTTACAGAGTAATTTTTCTCTGCCTTGTTCAGGGTTCGACTTGCATAAGCTACTGGCAAGTCTTTTCCTAACTCTCCTTGTGAGAGCACGGCACCGAGTGCTTCTCCACTTGCATCTGTCGTTAAGATGAACGGTTTTGTGAAATCGGGATACTGCAATAATGGCTGCTCTGTCAGCTTCTGTTTTAATATACAGAAGGCAGTATTTTGTTTATCGGTCCACACGTAAGGGACATTAATTTTCAAGAGCTCATACAGTGGCTTCGCAATTTTACAATACTCTGGTATAAATCTGCAGTAATAGCCGCTTAATCCCAAAAATTCCTTGAGCCTTTTTAGTGGTGGTGGGCCTAGGAAAGTTCCTCAACGCTTCCACTTTTCGCTCGTCTGGCTTAACACCATCCTTCGTCACTACATGCCCTAAAAATGCTACTTCCGTGCGCAACAATTCGCACTTGTCGGGCTGTAACTTCAGGTTGTATTCTCTGAGTCTCTGGAAAACCTCTCTGAGTCTTTGATGGTGCTCTTCCATCAAACTCGAGTATAAAAGAATATCATCCAAATAGACAAGAACTTTGACTCCTAACAAGCCTGCCATGGCTGTATTCATCATTCTGACGAAGGTGCTTGGGCCATTGCGCAACCCCATGGGCATTCTGACATACTGATAGTGGCGCCCTAAGGCTGAGAATGCTGTCTTTTAACGGTCTTCGGGACGTACTAACACTTGGTGATATCCGGACGCGAGATCCATGGTCGAAAAATAGCGTGCTTTCCCTAGTGCGTCTAATAGCTCAGAGATTAAGGGGATGGGGTACGCGGACCCTATTGTTACGTCATTCAATTTTCTATAATCCAGGCAAATCCGATATTTCTGCGCACTCCGGGGACTGGTGCTAGAAGCGATTATCTCATCCTGCAGCATTTTATCCACCTTCTTCTGCACTTCGTCCTTTAGTGCTTCGGGAATTCTATCAGGCCTAATATTTATAGGAGGTTGATTCTCCTTTATTTCTATCCTATGCTCTAAGATAGTCGTGTACGTCAGTTTATCTCCTTCGAGATGAAATACGTCGTTATATTCGGCGCAAATCGCATATAGCTTTTCTCTATCCCTTGGAGTTAAATGATCTACCCGTAATTGCTCTATGAGCCTTTGTTCACGAGACTTATTTTCAGTTTGCTGTGCCTGCTGCGATACCTGTTGTACCGTGCGCACTTCTGCTTTATTAGGGGCTTTATTTCTCTGTATTTGGTGGATATTTATTAGCGGGCTATCAAATGTCACTTCGGTATCTCGAGTATTTAAGATACTCACTATAGCTCTACGATTGGGTGCTCGTGTCACACAACTAGCAAGATACACGCCTGGCAGTATCTCTTCCTTATCTATTATTCGTTCTGCCAGCGCCTTGCCTGTATTTAGCGATACTATTGTTTCTGTCCTCGGTTGGAGGCTGATAACTTGACCCTGAGGGGTCCTCTTTGTTATACAGTATTGCACTCCATTTATCTGAGCATAACCCGTTTTCTAATTTAATATACTGCTATGGAGTACATTTCGCCCTATTATTGCATCATATTGGAGTGCTACTCCCTTGTGAACTACGTGAAATGCATTAAAGTTTTCCCCTATCAAAAGGTCAACTGTGCCCTTGGTTCGGATTTCTTGGGCATCCGTGTCTCTTACTTTTGTGCCTACTCTTCGCACTTCTGTTTTAGGAGGCACGAACTGATCTTTCAAAATAGATATTGGACTTCCTGTGTCCAATAGGCATTGCAGTAGACTTTTGGAGTCTCTCAGCCCAATTTCTTCAGTGCCTTCAGTTTCATTCTGTGAATTTTCACCTATTACGCGAACTTGACAGACTTCCTGGACGCTTAGTCCCATAGGATATTTCTGTTCGAAAATGTCAACGTACCCTTCGTTGAAATTTATAATACTGTCTTGTAATAGGTCTCTACCTATTAATCCATCAACAGATAATCTGAGATCGTGTCTCACCATGTGGAATTCGGGGTAAAATTCGACTATCTGCAAGGTTTCGCACCCTCTTGTACGCGAACTTCGCCCTGTGATCTTGGCCAGTTCTAATTCTGGCTTCCTATGATAAATTTCTCTTTCAGGAACGGTGTGCTCTTTTAGGACGCTCACATCTGCTCCTGTATCGATTAAAATCGAAAAGGCTTTTTCATTTCTTTGGCATAGACTACGATCGAACCCAAGCGATCATGCTCTAAACGGCTCTGTCCTTGACAGAGCTGTGTTCGGTCCGGCCTTCGATTTTCCTTGCTTACTTCTCTTATTTTTCGTGGGCTGGACGTTGTGCGGGACCCGTGATCTTGCCCTGAGTTACGGTCCCGAACCCGTTTAAAACCCTTTTAGGCTGGTCCCTTTCTCTCAACTGGGAGCCATTTCCCACTCGAGCCGGCGGCTTTCCTTTAGCTCGCGATCGGCTTCGCGTACGTTGATTCGTGGGAGGCCTTTCTCCTTTATCACGAAACCAACAGGTACACTGTCTATGTCCCTTTCGCCCACATATAAAACATTTGCGTGCATCCAGCTGGCGGAATTCTTCCCAGCATTCTGATTGCACGTGCCCCATTTTATTACAGTTGTACCATCTGACTACCCGGCACACTTTTATTTCATGGGGAATGTTCGCACCTTCCGTACGCCTGGACCTACATTTCTCCGACGGATGACCCGGATTCTTACAGTGTTTACACACTGGCGGGCTCTTTTCTTTCGATCTAGTAGCCTTACACTCCCGAGCTACGTGACCTTCGCGATTGCAATTAAAACATACCACTCTCACATTAGCCTTCTTATAAGGCCTATGTCCTGAGGACCTAACATTCGGAGTAGTTGGGTTTTTATTTCCTGAGGGTGGCTTATACCCACTTGTGGAACCTTTCGAACCCGTTATTTGTTGTTTAGCCTTTTGAGAGATTATCGTAGTCTCTTCTTCCATAGCTATATCGATAGCCTGTTCCACTGTTTGAGCATCCCTACGTTTTATTACATTCTGAATTCTCTCATCCCGCAATCCTTGTACAAAACTATCTTTAATTAATCGCCTGGTAAATTTGGCTTGATTTTCTCCTAATGTTGGGGTTTCGTCCTTTATCGCTGCGTCACGGAGATTGGTTCCAATCTTATCTATTCTATGAGACCATTGTGATATGGACTCCCCGGGCTCTTGCCTGGCTGAAAATAGCTGACATGCATAAAAGTCTACTGTTCTACGTTCACAATGATATTCCTCTAATGCGGCCTTAATTTCTGGCCATGTTCGTACGTCTGACCGTACTAACAATTTACTTCGGCCTTCCATAGTAATTTTCGTTAGAATTAATTTATAGAACAGACCTCGTTTGTTTGGCCTTACGACCTCTAATGCGGTTTCTACCGTTTCGCAAAATTCCCTCAATCTATGGGGTTGTGAACCATCAAATTCTGTATTGATAATGCGTAAAGCCTCAGTCACGGACATATATTGCTCAACATGCACTAAATCATCGTGATCACTTATTTGCCTAGGAGCCGGACTGGCTGATCTAACTGACCCTTCCATTTTATAAATGTGGCTTCAACTTACCCTACTGTTGATTGCTGACTTCTGGAACTGGGCTCTCCTTTGTGCGTATACACCAGCTACCTCTCGGTGCAAGTACAAGGTTCTTCCTCTCCTTTCCAGCTATGTGAAACTTACTACTCGAACAGATTGTAAGCTTCTGAAACAGTTAACAAGAGAATCAATTTTCAGCTTAAAAGAAACTTATTAACCTATGGGCAATCACTTTCCAGTAGTACAATTTAATTAGTGCATTTATTCCACAAGTTGAAGTCCACTTGTCATATCCTAAGGATATGGCAAGCTGCGGACTGGAAAGGGTTCTAAAATGCACTCCAATTCTACAATAATAATACCAAGTTAGGTGGCTTAATGCCAAGAATTACTATATTGAATTGCCCAGGTTAATTCACTATACAATTATATACAATTATATACAACTCTTGAATGTTACTTGATTCTTGAGTTGAGGGAACTTCCTAGTCTACACAATATTCTGTCTAGCTAATTAGTCCTTGGTTCCCTAATTAGTCCAGATATTACTATATAATACTTATCTTCCGAGAGGATGAAGTCTTTCACGATGTCTTCTCTCTTGAAACCTGAATTTCACTTTCACAAATTATCACACGCAGGTTTCTGGTTCCCTTCACAATACCCAAGAGATGCAGTTCTGAAATTTCTTTGTATTACTGTCCTTGTGACTCCCTAGTGTTGACCTCACGGCGTATACTGGAACCTGCCACTCCGTGGTTACCTCTTCCCCACTATCTGGTCCAATCTCGTACAGTTCGTTTTCCTGCTTAACTCTGTGGTAGGATACTCTGAGCCTTTATAATTATGACTTCACTTGAGATCCTCCGGTAGCTTAGTGACTATTGAATGAGCTCCTCCAGAGACCTTCACCCGTAATAATGAACAGTCAATAGCTTTTACCACTCTCCCTGTAATTTAAGTCCTTTCTAGCGGTAAAGCTTAAATGTTTCAAATGCCGATTAATATACCTGTACGTTTCCCTGGTCGCATATATACTTAATGACTTCCCGTTCGATTTAGTTGAATTATAAGTTTGCTGGTGTGTTCTTTTACCCTAACACTCTATTACTGGAGTGTATAAACTTATTGGCACAACACCTACAATCCCTATTACCAATGCTGGTAATTCTGAGTTGAACTGTACTAAAGTTCTATTCGCGACCTGATCGGCTTATTGTCCCCACCAGACTTCGAGCCTAACTTCCAACTTCCTCCTCTGACTGTGAGCTATGAACTGACTGATCACCTCCCTGAGTTCTCCCTTAAGTTAATTCAGTATTTCACTGTTGCTATGTTCAGCCGAACTTTGAACCCTGTGTACTTCTGATTTGTCTTATTCTCATTGGCTGGCAGCATCCCTTCCCTGAGGAAACTCTAAACATTCTTAATTGTTCCAGAAGGTCAAACCTCGGAAGTTTCCTTGTACTACGTGCGTTTCTAGCTGTGCTCTGTCATTCCTTTGACCATTTACATACTGTGATAAGAAATGACAAATACCCTGTGTTTGTTCAAATATTTCACCACTGCCTGGACGGCTGCTACTGTTCAGAACTGCATCTCCTTAACAATTCCCAATGTATATTCCAATCTTATTTTCTTACACATAAAATTATTTTACTTTGATATCTTGAGGTTCTATTTTATTTTCTGTCTCGAAGTTCCTTATATCTATTTTATTCCTACATTGTGAGGTCGCGGTTCGAATTGATTTTCAAATCGCTCGCTCACAAATTATGACATGCGGGAGTGCCCCGATCAGCGATACGACAAATGTAATTCTTTTAACATGTTGTAAGGAATGTAGTCAGGACCTGGAGTGGATGCATTACAGCATTGCAGAGTTGATGTTAACTCATGGAGAGTTATCGGACTTATAAGTACTGAAAAATGATGGGAAGAAGAATAGACGGCCTGGGTGAAAGATGGGACCACATAATCCGGAGTTAAGGGTGTTATGAAGTCATTCAGAACATTAGGAGCTATAGCAGAGCGCGGTATATGATTCGAAACTATGGTAAGAGCCCGTACTGCATTCCATAGACGTGAGGCAGAATGATGCTTATTAAGGGAGGAGATAAATTGTTTCCAGGCTTATCGATGTTTATAATTGAACATCTGTCGTGCATAAGCAATGTGGCGCTTTGGATGAAAATGGAGGGCGTTAATGTTTTTCGATATATGCGAAATAGCCGCTTCCTTTGTAGTACTAGCTGGTGGCACTCATAATCCCACCACCGCAAACCATTGGGATGATAAGTAGACATATCCGATGGAGCTTTTAAAGGATGATGAAGATCAAGATAAGTGAGTATCATTTGTAAAACTGAATTATATGTTAGCTCATTACTTGGCCATGACTCCATTTTCTGTAACATGTAGGATTTAAAGCATGAAGCATCAAAATGACGTAAGGATCGAATATGTCCAGAGAAGTGGTGGGTGGGAGATGTTTGAGTAATTGGTCCAATGCCATAGGTGATGATGATAGGAAAATGATCACTGTTATGTGTGTCTCCTAATATTCTCCATGTGGTTATTGATGCGATATTTTAGCTGCAAAGGGATAAATCTTCCGCAGTAGGCGGAGAACTTGGTGGAGTAAACCGAGCTGGAGAACCATCGTTAAAAAGTACGAGATCATAGTGGTGTGCGGCATTTAAAAGCTGAGTCCCTATGGAGGTGTCTACACTAGATCCCCACTGGATATGATGTATATTCAGATCTCCAATAATGAGGAGTTGACTATCAGGTAGGAATTGGAGCAAAAATGTGATCCAGTGAGCGTAGGAGATGTAAGTGTCGGATGGACAATATAAGTTGATGATATGTGCTGTCCTTAAAAAATGCCAAGGACGTAGGTGTTATGTATGTAGTACTGAAGTTGTAACAGTTTATAAGATATCGAGTTATGAATCACAAGGGCTACGCCATTATACCCATTTCCGTCGTGGCGTTCAATGTGAAAATCGGTAAAATAGAAGTTAGTACTTGGTGAGAAGCATGTTTCTTGATAGGCTACAATTTTGGGAGAAGAATTGTAGTATGCTCACTACCATTGGAAATCATAAAATGTAGACTTTCTCGTAGTTAAGCGAGTACAGGTAATATTTTGGGTTGATCACCAAGAAACTGAGGAAGTTGCATCAGTAAATTGTGGGCACAATGTTGTATGTTATCTCTTTGTGTCGTCAAGTGGCCTGTTTGTAGGGGATGTTGTGAGGATTGCGGAGGAATATCCTGTCGCGACGTGGAAGGAACTCGCTGAGAAGAAGGTGTGTATTATTGATGGGACTGAGTCTGCGATATACGGGGTAAAGAGTTGGGTTGCACAATCTGAAGATAATCGGCTCTCTCATAGCCGGGAGATGCTTTTGGAGGCAAGTAATTTACTATTACTTGTGTGAATTTTCGTTTGCGGGGAGTTTCTGCTATTAGGGGAGAATGGTGGGGTGGAAGGGGAGGAACGTGTTGTAGGTTACCGTATTTGTGAAATTCCGTGGGATATTATCTGGTAGAGGGTTCAAAAAAGGATGTGTTGTCAATACTCATAAGCTTCTTAATTTCCACCTGTCTCTTGTGTACAACACAATCCGCTGAACCAGTTGAATGATCCCTATTGCAATGTAAAGTTTGTCATACTTTTGCGAGGCAATGGGACGTGGCATGATTGAGGGCACAGTTACGACAACGAAATGTAGTAGCTTGACAGTTGCGGAGTGTATGGCCATATCGTTGACATTTTCAACAGATTATGGGATGGAAAATAAAAGGAGTTATTTCTAAATATGCCCGGTATATCGAGTCATATTTGGGTAAGGTTTTAGAGCAGAAGACAATATCGAGCCGCTAGGCATGTAAACTACTTGACCATCCTGAATGGTTTTTCTTCGTAATCTATGAACAGATTGCACTTTAATGTCACTCTTTAGGAGAGTAAGTATAGCAGCTTCTGCTAATTTTTATCAACTCCCCTAACAATACCAAATCGATATATGTTAGGGTGAGGTTTGAAGGCCTGAAGTTTCTGAGTGGACAGAAATGGGTTCTGCAAAAAAGCATTGCGTGAGAAGCAGAGTGGAAGGTTACCTGTATACTGTTGCGCCCTTTAGGCTGAATTGATTTGACGGGAAACTTGCTTTCATAAAGTAAGCGACCAACAGCCACTGGATGTAAGTTTCCAATATTATTGTTACATTGGGCGGAAACCAAAACGATATACGGGCCTGGATGATTGAAGGAGTATGTATTACAGGCAATATTGTTAGTGGGATTAGAAGGAGTTTCAGTATTAGAATCACTTGGGGGTGTATTAGACAAGGAAGAATTTTGAGTGGATGTATTTGTCTGATTTAATTTCATGTTCACAATTTCTTCGCGAGCGATATTTATATATGAGGCAGGGTCAGGCGTGTCATCACCACCACTGTCGTTATTCATGAAGGCACAACACTACACGCACAAATGAGTAAACTGGAAACCATGGGCGGTTTCTCCATAAGGTTGCAGGTTTGCGCTACCCCCATTCAAATTTTATGTTTATTTTAGGTAAAGTTTCATAATTTGGATTACTCAACTACTGTATTTTCATTCAACAAAACAAAACCTTCAAGAGCTTGAAAGAGCAAATATTGACTACAGGGTACTTTACAAGCCGGTACTCGTAGATGTTATCCGCATAAGCCGAAAAGTTTGCAGCGGGAAGTCAACCTGAGGTAGGATGAAACCTGGGCTGCTCGAGGTGTGCACGGGGAGAGTAAAAGATAGGCGTGGATTCTTATACATTGCTTAAATGGAGGTTTATCAACCTGGCTCCTCCTACCATGGCCGACTGGATCCCTCGCCGCGCTAAGGAGCTAGCTAGAGCGAAGCATCAAATCGGCCGTGCTCCTACGTAACCAACTACTAGCAAAGACACTAGAGACCGTTGCTGCTCAATATGAGGTTCTGTTTTAGAACAGGAGTGCCTTCTAGCGACACCGGATTGAAGTACATCTGCTGGATCACGGCCGGTTGGATCCCTCGCTATGCTCCGTAAGGAGCTATCTAGAGCTATTCGTCCTGGCTAGAGCGACGCATCAAGTCGGCCATGGCTGGATATATAACTAATGGCTCTAAATTTGAAAATAAACACCGCCATATCTTTCAGTATAGTCGTGAGCTTTGTTATGTGCGAACAAGCTAAGTAGCTTAATGATTTCATTGTGTAAACATTCGTGTCAGCATGTGTGTTTTTATTATTGTTCGTTTTTATCAGTTAGTGGTATTTTGTGAGATCATGAATTCGGTGCTGTCTTTACTGTCTAGACCGTTTCGGTAACGGACTGCCGAGGAAAAATCCGAGGTGAAACGAATGGGTAGGACCACGTGACGTTTAATTTCGAAACCAGATACATTACAAAGTATATTTTTTCAATACCGGAATTAGGCTACCTCAAAGTGTTTCTTTTCAATATGGTAGAAGAGTTTTTAAATGAAAAAAATGTTAATGCGTTGTAGTAATATTCCTGAAAATAGAAATGTAAATGTTTTTAATAATAAAAAAGTATTGTTGATGTATCTAGATTTGAAAATTAGCCTGTAATCATATTATATCATTGGTAAAAATTGTGCACCACTGAACATTTAAACCGGCAGCCGCCACTGCTGGAAAGATATAGCAAGTTTTAGAAACTGCTGATACACAGCACACGGGACCTCGCATATTTACATCTTACGGTACACACAATAAGTGAGTCTAACAAGGGGTATCCTGAATGAGGCACGTCTGTAACGAGGATGACCAAACAACTTAACTTTTATGATAAGTAAATAAATTTGTGGTAGTACTCAATCACCCAGTTCTTTAAGGCGGGGGGAGATAAAACTCATGGTTCAGGAGACAAGGCACTTCCCTGATGCAATCACGGGGGAAGCAAAACACACAGAAAGGATAGTGTCACAGTTCACTAAGCCAGAAACGTTCCAAATCAAATATAAAGGGGTATATAGACATGCATAGAAAGGGAATTCAAACAAACCTACAAATTACACACGCAGGAATAAAACAAGGACACAAAGTGCAAGACTTCACGCCAGAGTCGCTCTTCTCGGCGACTTACTACGACACACACATGACCGGATCAACATACAAGGGAGATGAGAGGAAATGGTAAAAGGAAAATAGTGGTACAGAACAGAAACGAAACATACTACTACACGATAGGTCTCGTGAAATTTGTTACCGCTATCAATAAAAAATTTACATGAGGGCCGCGAAATACGAGGGGATTACGAACAACTGATAAACAAATGAAATAAGATAGATGAACCGGCAAGGGAGCACGCTCATTGAAGTGTCGAAGAACATGGGTTTCCGTGAGAGGAAGCTCGGATAACAACGCAGTAAAAGCCTGAAAGTAGTTGTTCTTATGTTTTTATTATTATGATGGAGAAGGCACTACATAATGTAAAACTATGGAAAAAAAACAACTGTATGTGTGCATCATCCAAATAGGTATTATCGCATTAATGATATCTGAAGTAGGTTTATGTAATAAACAAGATACATTCTTAGGTAACGGATATCTAAGACTAAGTAATCGTGAAAAGAAGGGGTGACGGGCAGATTCATATACAGTGCAATTTGATAATTAAATGATTTGCATCTGCATCCGAGGAACCACATACGCGCAGCGAATGAACAAGCAAATTGAATCTGAATTTATATTGTGGGGTTAAAGCATGGTTAAAACGAAGACGGATTATATTAATAATGTGACGACGTGTATAAGCCGTAAGTACATACCAAGGTTTTGAAGGTACACTGAAGAAAATGGAAATTGCAACACCCAGGAGGAGTGGTGCTACATTGCTGCAATTGAACATGCCGGACGAGTGTTCGGTTGTGCTTCGATTATTACACTTTCAGGTCCCTCTGACCGCAAGTTTTCACAACAATCAATACAGGATGTGCCCAATACGAGCTGCAATACATTGATGAATTCGTCGAGGCATGGAGTCAATACGGTCCTGGATCGCTTCCTGAGGAATTCTGGCCCATGTTTGCTGCACTGCACGGGTCAGTTGTTCCAGAGTTGTGGATGAAGAGGACGGTTGGCCAGTTGTCAACCCATCATGTCCCACTCATGCTCAATAGGACTGAGGTCCGGGGATCTGGCGGGCCATTCTAACGTTGTGATGTCGTGAAGAGCTTCTCTGGAGATGCGTGCAGTGTGAACCCGGGCATTGTCCTGCTGAAACATCCCATTAGCAATGTTTGCCATCATCGGGACAACTACTGGATTGAGTACCCTATCAGCGTACTGTCGAGCAGTCATAGTGCCCTCAACAAGCACTAACTGTGATTTCACATTAAAACCAATAGCTCCCCGGACCATAATGCTTGGTGTTGGCCCTGTGTGTCTCTCGACAATAAGATCTGGGCGGCCCCTCTCCCCGGTACGTCGGCGCACACTATTCCGGCGATCACTGCGGGCAAGACAGAGGCGCGATTCATCACAAAATACGACCCTATGCCATTCGTCGACCCACATCGATCTTTCTCGACACCAGGTCAGCCTTACACGTCGCTGTTGTGGGGTCAATTGGAACACCTTCTGCAGGGACATGGGCTCGTAAGGCAGCTGCACGCAGGCAATTACCAACTGTTTGTTGTGAACGTGGGGTGCCACAGCTGCTCGAATTTGCGCTGCTGTTGTATGGGGTTCCATCCGGGCCATCCGAATGATGCGGCGATCCTCTCTCACAGTTGTCTGTCGCGCTGGCCCTGTACCAGGTCTACGAGTGTGGGTACCTTCATTTGACCACTGCTGCCATACACATTGTACCGTAGATGCCTGTCGGCTAACAAGTGCAGCGACAGTCCTTAACGATAATCCCGCCTCACACAGCCCAATTATCCGAGCCCTCTC
Source organism: Anabrus simplex (assembly GCF_040414725.1). Lineage (NCBI taxonomy): Eukaryota > Metazoa > Arthropoda > Insecta > Orthoptera > Tettigoniidae > Anabrus > Anabrus simplex. The sequence continues at coordinate 279,022,218 of NC_090271.1, forward strand.
AAACGGCAACAGTTGTTGATAGCGTGCTCTTCTCTGTCGTCGAGGCATGTTTGACGGGGAACACTTCACTACACAGACTGCAAGTCAACTACGCTACACCAGAGTCCGTATACTGGAGTTGATTCCTCCGCGACCAATCACGTGGGGAGACCTGTAGCAACAATCCAATGAGTCTGAAACTTTGATCGTTTACATACATACATGGCATCTTTCCATATCTTGAAAATCAATACAAACGACCAATGCCTTCATGGTGTTGCAATTTCCATTTTCTTAAGTCTATTATTGGTTGTAAGTTATAGTACAAAGATTCTATGTACACGGTAGATTCATTCCATCCCTCTTGCCATTTTCAATGCATTGTTTGTGTGAGCAGGGGTAAAAATCGGAGGCAGGAACAGCGATTTTGATCGGAGGTGTGGATGAGAGCGCTGCACCGTTAGCTAACTGATCTGCTTGTTCATTCCTTGGTATACTTTTATGTGCAGGAATCCATACTAGAGTGAGAGTAACTCCTAATTGATATCAATTAAATACAAGGTTTTTGAGATTATATAATATCAGTTGAGGGTATATTTAGAGGATTGTAAAGATTGCAATACACTGAGGGAATCAGTATATACTGTATGGTGGCAGATTGAATGGAATAGGTTTTTATGTACAATAAAGCTTGACGGGTTGCAAACAGTTCAGCAGAAGAAATTGAAAAATGAGACGATAAATGATACGACTCGGCATGATTAGTATTTTTAAGATATATTGCTGCACCAACGCCACAAGAATTTTTCGCTCCAACAGTATAAAATGTATGTTCTGTAGTAGGAATGGAGATATGTAATTTTTGAGTAAGAGTTATGGGGTATAAGCCGATAAGGTAACATGTCAAAACAAGACGCACGTGATATAATGAATGGAAGGTCATAATGAAGCACATCTTAAGAAACAGTATAATATGGAGCTACGGGGTTTTCGTATAACGGACGAGTGAAATGTATGTAAAGTTTGATATGCCTGGAATAATGCAGGAGTACTACCTCTCCTCGTAGGTGATTGAAGAAAACAAGTAGACAAAAGTTGCATTTTTTGGAATCAACCGGTTTTTAACCCTCTTGGAGCCAAGAGCCGATCTAGTCGGCCGCTCCCCATCAGCTGGAAGAGGCCAGAGCTCCGCCTCCACTCTACTACTGTAAAGTGCCAGGCCGTTTTCAGTTGGAAATACATGTATTTTAAAATTCGCGTATATCTACCGGTGTATAGCAAATACCGGCAGGAAATTTTCTACATATCGACTACGTAGAATAAGAAACTGGTTTGGAGTGATATAAAGAGTCAAAGACGTTTTATTGTTGATTTAGAGTTGTCGATAACGTTTATTTTTAGGATGAGAAAAAATATTTTCGCACTTTCTCTCTCAATATCTACTTTGAAAAAATAATTTACGATACAAAAGAATATACGTAATTATGTATAATGTATTTCTAAATACAATTCTATAGAATAACTAATTTGAACGAGAAAAATAAAAACGTAAAAAATAATAATTCAAACATATGTCACTAATAAAAACAAGACAATTTTACTCACCGATAAAATTCGCGTGTATGTATCGATGTTTGGCAAATACTGACAACAAATTTTCTACGTGTGGACAACACAGTATTAAAATAATTCTGAATTATTAAATAAGTAAAAAAATAGTAGTTGATATTATAGTTTTTTTGTTTTCAGAAAAAGTAGTTTCTCGTTTTCGGTTGTAGTATATATTAGAAAAATAATTTTACAATACAACAGAATTTACGAAATTAAGAAATGTATGGCACTAAAGCCGTGATTTGTTTTGAACTACTAAGCGACCGCTGCTCAGTTCGGTACCTGCACTTTACGAGGTGAATCATGGTCAGTGAGACAGATCCTCTCAGTAATTATTCTTGGTTTTCCAGACCGGGGTCCCCTACCCTCAGATATCTCCCCAATTGCAATCACCTAGGGTCACTTAGATTGAGTGAACCTCGAACCAACCCTCAGGACCAGGCGAAAATTCTTGACCTGGGCGGGAATCGAACCCATGACCTCCGGGTGAGAGGCAGGCACGCTACACTTTGCCCGCGGAGTCCGGCATTTAGGTAATGGTAGAGGACTATATGTGACTATAAGGTTTAGCAGAGAGTAAGTGAAAAGTAAATAGAAGTGTGATACGGGCGGAGAATCAGACGGTAGGGCATGTTTAGGTCCAAGAACTTTCTTGAAGGAGACAGGAGGTTGAGGAATGTTGTCGGGTTCATTGGGACAAATTTCCACAAAATGTTCTCCAGAGACATCATCATCATCATCATATTCGTTATCACTAGTTTCATCTACCACCATATTCAGAGCAGCTTTAGTGCTGTTAGACATAATTAAACGTCTCTCCTTTAGCTGCGGTGATTCCGCGGACGTGTCCGGTATAATTTCGTCGCTACTCTCTGAACTAAATTCCCTATCGCTATCCGATAAATCATCAGCGTTAACTTCGCACTGTTCTAAATACTGCATTAATTTATTGTCATCAATACCTGCTGAAAAATTATCACGTGAATAACATGCCATTTTCCTGTCACAAAACCACTCACTGCAAGGAGCATTCTCTTACTGACCGGTTAGCGGTATTTGTAAACACAGGAAACGACTCTTGTGAAAGGTATAACACCCTCTTAGAACTGCCAAAGCAAGGCCAGGCACACAATGACGTGTAGCCCCTTTACTACAGGTTGTAACAAAAATATTCACTTCACTATAGGTTGCCTCAAAATTACGTATATCACAGAATTTTAAGCCGGCCGATGTAATCGGCTCTGGCAACTTCCGACTGGATTGTTAACGGCCGACCAGATCGGCTCTGGCAATTTAAAGGGTGGATGCTCGCACTACCGCCTGGCACCAAGAGAGTTAACATCATATAATCATTTCAAAAGATACTTAGAGGTGAGAAGCCGTCGACGAAGGTGTAGGGGAGGCTCCCCAGACTCAACCAATAGTGCATTCGTGGGAGTAGTTGATAATGCCCCAAAACAGATACGTAGTGCCTGGTGCTGTATAGTATTAAGTGCAGATAGGACATGGGTGCAATATTAAGGAACTGGGCACTATAATAAAATCTCGCTCTAATTGTAGCAATATATAGCAACCTAAGGTGTAGACGGGTCTGCACCCCAGGATCTACGTGTGACAGACTTCAAGAGTTTAAGATACGCAGCAGAGCTGTGGCGTAAGGTAATGATATGCTGCTGGAAAGTTAATTTTCGGTCTATCATTACACCGAGGTACTTACGACATGTGCGTATTGGAACTTCATACTGGTCAAACACTGTAGTATCCTCATTGAATTGTCTTTTGTGAGTAAATGTCATAGCAGAACATTTAGAGGTGGAAAGGGTTAACCCATGTAAAGTAAGCGACGTACTGACATGACCCATAAGTTGGGATATATGTTGCCTACACTTGTCAAAATCTGCATGAGAACAACAGATAACAATATCGTCTGCATATGCAAGATTTCTAGCATATTGAGTAACCAGAAATTCAAGACACTCACATATAGGGCAAATAATATGCCGCTAAGTACATCACCCTAAGGAAGACCGACGGATGTCTGACGTGGAATCTGGGCGGGATGCGAAGATATAATAATTAGGTTCCGATATGTGAGCAAATTACGTAAGATATGCAAGAATTGAGATGGGAAACCTTTCCGAGCAAGGATGTGCCATAACAAATAACATTGAGGCAATGCTTTCAACATAACATAAGAGCAGTGGCGGCGCGTTCTATATGTTTAGTGAACAAACGCACCCAGTATGTCCAAAAAGACTGAAATAGTACTGTACTTGCGGGACTTAGCTAAAAAGATATCAACGATAAACATATTTAACGCATCCTGAGCACTTCGAACTTTAAAATAAGCACACTGGTATTTCGGCATGAGCGAGTAGTACTCTAAGTCCCGCACAAGCCTTTGAAACAATATCTTAAAAAGGTTTTTCTTAAACAGGAACCGAGAACAATGACACAAAAATTATTATGGCCAGTAGGATGGAGTCGAGGTTTGAGAATAGGGAGTAAAAAGAAGTCATTCCATTCTGTGGAAGGTGGGGGGAGATTGTAGTGCGCAAAACATTAGATAGATGTAATACAACATTACGGGCACGCTGAGGCAATGCTTTCAACATAACATAAGAGCAGTGGCGGCGCGTTCTATATGTTTAGTGAACCCCCTAGAAATAAATGAGTCTAGGTAAAATGGTTTATCCGAGAGTATTCCTTAAATTTGCACCGTATATCAGCGCGCGTAGCGGTTTTTTTGACATCAACACTCGGTTGCTCTCCGTAACCAGCAAATAAGTTCAATTTCAGGACTGAACGCGCGGGGCCGTGAGACGTAAGGAGGGTGCGCAAGGCGAGGGGTTATGAGAAGCAGGGAAAACATAGCCCAGGAATCGCTGTCAACTGTACCAGCGATAGACACGAGTTACATCGAGCAGTCCCGAAATTAGCCGAAGTATTGTCAGAGCGCGCGGTTAAAATTTGCCGTACGTGGTAGGTTTTGAAGGGATTTTAATTTGGCGATTTTGCCATTCTGATGTTATTAACCGCAATGGGCCAGAATATTTTGCTAACTACGGTTTTTATAGCATCAATAGGCGTACGTAACCTAAGTTTATGTAATTAAATGAAACTTTTCATTAGTAATATGTGGTTTATGAAAAGTAAACAGCAAAATACGTCAACACATAAGTAACAGTAGTCTGCCTAACATGTTCTTGAAGAAGTTATTCCTACGTAAGCAACGTCTTCAAAATGAGGGGGAATTGGATCAGCTTAAAGTAATTGCACCTCATATTCTCTGTCTTTCATTCTTCATTGTTTTGGTAACTTCTTCGAGCTGTAGCCGTATCTCTGCAAAGCAAAGTCGCGTTTCTAATCAAGCAATGTCACTATTTTACATCTATGTAAACATCAAGTAACAATATTAATCTGAACACGTTATTTTCCACAACAGTGAACCCCCAGACGTTTCATCCACGCGCCGCCACTGCATAAGAGATAAAGTCAAGTCCAGGAGATGAAGTGTTACTGAGCTGAAGTGCAGATTTTAATCCTTTACTCTCAATAGGTTGCAACAGTACAGCAAAGTGAGGATGCGCGTGACAAGGCTGGGAGGTGAAATCTAGCACAACATATACAGGGATTAGCGAAGTAAGAAAATCGGACAAAATATTCGGTGCTATTACAGAAAGGATAATGTGATGAGAATCTCAAGTAAGTGCACGAACAGCATTCCATAAGTGGGATGTGGAAATATGATCATTTAAAAGGAAATGACCGATTTCAAGCCATGTTGTCGCTTAGTATTGAAAACCTGTCTAACTTGAGTTAAATGGCGCTTAAGTCGAAAGTAAAGGGATTCTAATTTTTTAATGGGCAAAATTATCCTGATTTCGGTGCAGCACCGAAGTGGTAACTTGCAGAACTTTCAACAAAATAATAATAATAATAATAATAATAATAATAATAATAATAATAATAATAATAATAATAATAATAATAATAATAATAATAATAATAATAATAATAATAATAATAATAATAATAATAATAATAAAGATTTTACTGCAGCCAATTACCATTGAAATATGTTTACATGACTAATTACATTAAACAGAATTTGGTACGTCCCATCTGTCTTTTAGAACACGTCACAACATTATATATGTGGCAAGTCTTCTCGCACAATACACATATACATTCCTTTCTGGGGGTGTGAAATATTTTGTTATTTCACACGCCGTGATAAAAACCGTGTGCTGCTAATCCAATCGCTATGTGCCTGAGTCCATAGTTTGCCTTCATCCAATCCATACTGGTCATAGACAATGTGGTGTAGAATGTTTCCCATATATCTCCCTTCCTGGTTTGGTATGTGCCTGAGTCCCTAGTTTCCCTTCATCCAATCCATGCTGGTCATAGACTATGTGGTGTAGAATGTTTCTCATATATCTCCCTTCTTGGTTTTCAGCTCTCTTTGGAACTGGTTGAATGCAACACTAGATGGCAATATTAGTTTGTGACGTAGTTCTTATGTATAGAAGAGTTTTCTTGAAAGCTCGTAACATAGTCTTGAAGGAGTGAATTTGGACAAACACGATACCTTTTTCATCTAGAATGCTTTTACATTTTCAATGTCGTCTCGAATAATTCTTTTAGTGAGATGTTCCCATGTCAATTCTAGTCCGTACGTCATTATCGGCGATATTTTTGCATGGAACAATTTCATAGCGGCTTCAACCGAAATTTTGAGTAAGATCAAGATGTAATTCATGCTATTACGGCCGCATCCAGTCTATCCTTGATGTGTCTGGTATTAGTAGTTCTTGACGTCTGTAATATAATGCCCAACTAGTTAAAGTTGTTTATGATTGGCATAGTTTCTCCTCCGTATTCATAGTAATTTTTTCTGTTAATGCTGTTCTGCCTCCCTGGCGGAAGATCACCTGTACTGTCTTCTGTCGATTAATTCTGAATCCATTGTCCTCTGCCCAAATGTTCAGCTTGCTGAAAGCAGCCTGTAGTTTTTCGTGAGTACCATGACATCTGCATACATGTATTTATGTACCTCGTCGCCTTCGACTTTTATAGTGGGTATTAGGTCTGAGTATGAGTTGAAGAGTATGGGGCTCATTGGATCCCTGAAGCACACCGTTCATCTGTGTTATGGGATTCGAGATAGAGACGTTATCGTTTACTGATATGTAATTATAAGCAAGAACAGTGACGTATACTGATGGCTACCAAGGCTATCACTGAAGCCCAAATCTCAACGGAGAATGATGGAAGTCTAAAGCACATTGTTATGTAAGCATCTGAAACATTGTTCCATTTACAAAACTTGAAAGCAGTGAGAAAAAACGTCGCACATATTTCTGAGAGCAAGGCATCAGAGACTGATATTGTAGCCCAGGCTCTCGCCCCTCTTCCCTCCTCGCCACACGCAGATTGCTGCTGAATATTGGATAGGAGCGGGCACCGGCGGAGGATCCGTCAGATCGCCACTGCTAACTATCAACCATGCGTTACTTATCGTATATACTTCCTCACTTTATACTACTGACTTAATGATATAGATAAGAGAGTGTGGGAATTCCTCACTCCCGTTTACTTCCACATACTTGTAGGAAAACTGCAGAGCTGCTTTTAGAGGAGCAATATAGTTTTATTTTTATTGGTAGATCTGCTAAAATGAAATGTCACCTTTCAGATTTAGTGTTTCTTTCGTTCGTTGGAATCGAACCCGTGATCATGGGTCGGACATCACCAATGATCTCCCGAGAAAGCTAATTAACCAGTGAACGATTTGTACGAACGCTGTAAAATAATAATAATAATAATAATAATAATAATAATAATAATAATAATAATAATAATAATAATAATAATAATAATAATAAATGTCACCGTATGGCGTAGGTATGTGTCGCACAAATCGCCCACTGGAAAACCATTGCAAACAGCCACCCGAGTACCGGTGGGAAAACCGAAGCGTTGGGTATGAAGGAAATGTCATCCCTCGCCGAACATCAGGCTCTCTCCAAGACTTACAACCTTCGCAGTTACTTGGTCGATGTGCAATACCATCGACCCCAAACTACAAGTTTTCAGCTGTAAGGCATGGAGGAAAATTCGACTGGAAATAGTACCCTAGGTGGTAACCAATATACCGTCGCCTTGAGTGACGCATGCGGGTCTTCGGATTCTGGGGAGCCTGCACCGATATGCTTGGAGGTATCGGAGTCTTCTAGAAACAAGATCAGCCACAAACATCAAAACTTCTTTGCAACCTTCAATGCCAACTCCCTCTTGAAGGTCGGTAAACTCAAACAACTGGAAGACATCCTCTCTCATTATGAGATCATAATCGCAGCAATTCAAGAAACAAGGTTAGTGATGAACATACCTTTGAGTCACAATGTTATAGAATCTTTAAAGGGAAAACTGGCAAATGTGTGATGAAAACTGCTCCACGCCTCGGCACAGGATTTACTGTCAGCAAGAAGATTCTAGGCTCGGTCATCGACTTCAGCTCTCCAAAGAGCCGAGTATAGGTGCTTAGCTTTCGAAGCACGAACAAGGTCTACACGCTTGTGAATGTACATGAACCAATCAACCAGGCAAATAAGAAAGACCCAGATGGAACAGATAAATTCTGGGTGGAGCTGGAAGTTGTCATCCCAAAAATTTCCGATAAACACACGATCATTTTGCTTGGAGACATCAATGCTCAAATTGGCAGAGAAAGGAAATTGCAAAACATCGTTGGAAAGTACCCAGCCCATCGACGAACCAACCGGAATGGAGAAAGACTTATAGAACTCTGTAAGGCTTTCAATCTAGTTCTAAAATTGACAGCCTTCAAACATCTGCCAATGAAGCGAAATATGTGGACATCCCCAAATCCTAACCTGGGTGAGTTCCAAAATGATCGTGTAGCCATTGCACGGAAAGCGACACGAGAGAATCAAAACGTGAAAGTCTTGAGAAGCCCTAACCTTGATTCGGACCACTATCTCCAAGATCGAAATCAAGCTTCTTCCAAGGAACAACAGAAGAGTCCGGACAAAGAAAACCACTAGATTTGACAATGAAAAGCTGAAAACAGACAGGGTAGTGCATTGTCTGAATATGAAGAGGAAAGTGTTAGGATAAATACAAATACCCAGTTTCCGAGCCAGAAGAATTAAACAGGCGCGATTAAAATCCCTGATCCTACCGAGAATCGAACCCCGGACCCGATAAATCGAAGACCTCAACGCTGACTATTCATCCAACGAGCCGTACTTAATATAGCACAATATGAAATGTAAATATGTAAATAAAGTAATAAAAAAGTTTTCAGAAATATATCTGTTCATAATAACATACGTGCGTTTCGTTATAGAATGTTAAATATTATTTTTCTTTTTTCTTAAGCTGTTTACCCTCCAGGGTTGGTTTTTCCTCGGACTCAGTGAGGGATCCCACCTCTTTACGCCTCAAAGGCAGTGCCCTGAAGAGTGAGACTTTGGGTTGGATGGTCACATCTGGGGAGGAGGACCAGTAACACGCCCAGGTGGCCTCAGGTTTTATGCTGGACATGGGCCTTGTTGGGAATGTGAAGATCGGAAGGCATGGACGAGGAACGGGGAAGCAAGCGATCGTGGCTTTAAGTTAGGTACCATCCCGGCATTTGCCTGGAGGAGAAGTGGAAAACAACGGATAGCCACTTCGAGGATGGCTGAGGAGGAAATCAACCCCACTCTACTCAGCTGACCTCCCGAGGCTAACCCTGGACCCCATTCCGGCCCTCGTACCACTTTTCAAATTTCGTGGTAGTGTCGGCAAGGGAACCCGGGCCTCCGGGGGTGGCAGCTAATCACACTAACCACTACATCACAGAGGCGGCCTAAAAATTATTATATTTTATAGAATTATGTAAGTTATAATTACAGAATAAAATAATGTTTATAATCAATAGAACTTTATTAGAGTTCTAATCTTCAAAATCGTAATATATCATAATACACGCCGATCTCTCTTTTATTGGGTTGGACGACGAGAGAGTGCCTTGTCCACAAATTGGTCATACGGCTCGGATAACAGATGTAGTGTGTGACTGAGAAGCAAGGCAAAACAAACATAAATAGAGAGACAGACATTGAGGGTTGAGGAGAAGCAGTAGGGGTAAGGAAGGGGTTGTGCAAGCCACTAACACATATGCAGCGGCTGGCGAGCTGTAACAATGCGGCCATCTCTTGTCTTGTGATTTACAGCGGAAATGATCTATCAGCCTTAAGCAGATGGAGGCTAATAAACAAATCGACTGCGCAAAAACGTACGATTATCCAGTAAGCTGGACAGGCCGCTAGTGACTTTCCTTTTGCGAATGCTGCAGGAGGAGCTACGAGCAAGAATAACTAGATAGGTGGAAGCGCTGCGTGGGTGAAGCTAATAGAACGAACGTCTGCCATTTTTCCTCTGGCCACACAAGCAAGGTGGCGTTACTCTTGAATGACGAATAAGTGTAGAAAATACGCATTTTAGAATAACTGGGGCAGAATTAAAGACGTTAACCGAAAGCTTAAACATTTAAAATCACAGACTGCGAATACTGCCACTTCATCATGTTGCGGCACGGGGCCAACATCACTATCAGCTGATTGTAGGGTATTTCGAAATCGTCGCACTGTGTCATACGAACAGGCCTCGAAACCGGAACAAGAGCGTTACCATGCTTGGCGGTCGTGGTTATGTGTAAATTACAATAAATACCAAGGACATAAATATTTATGATGAAAATCCTTAAAAATATACGGACCTACAATAGGTTACAACCTCATTCTGATCATATTTTAAAAAGTATTCCATCCTCATGAGTAATCTAACCATTACAGTATAACAGGTTTATGCTATTATTTATTATACTACAGGGGATATATCATTTTCCCATTACCATATCATACTGGGATTACTAGCTGAAAGGTAAACTTGAAAGTTATCAATCAATCAATCAATCAATCAATCAATCAATCAATCAATCAATCAATCAATCAATCAATCAATCAATCAATCAATCAATCAATCAATCAATCAATCAATACTGATCTGCATTTAAGGCAGTCACCCAGGTGGCATATTCCGTACCTATTGTTTTCAAAGACGCTTCTAAAATGATTTCAAAGAAACTGGAAATTTATTGAACATCTCCCTTTATAAGTTATTCCAATCCCTAACTCCCCTTCCTATAAATGAATATTTGCCCCAATTTGTCCTCTTGAATTCCAACTTTATCTTTATATTGTGATCTTTCCTACTTTTAAAAACGCCACTCAAACTTATTCGTCTACTAATGTCATTCCACGCCATCTCTCCGCTGACAGCTCTGAACATACCACTTAGTCGAGCAGCTCTCCTTCTTTCTCTCAATTCTTCCCAGCCCAATGTTGCAAAATTTTTGTAACGCTACTCTTTTGTCGGAAATCACCCAGAACCAATCGAGCTGCTTTTCTTTTCATTATTTCCAGTTCTTGAATCAGGTAATCCTGGTGAGGGTCCCATACACTGGAAACGTACTCTAGTTGGAGTCTTACCAGAGACTTATATGCTCTCTCTTTTAATCCTTACTACAACCCCTAAACACCCTCATAACCATGTGCAGAGATCTGTACCCTTTATTTACAATCCCATTTATGCAGTGGCGGCTCGTGATGATCGAAATGGGTGGGGCACATTCAACATATTACGAACACTAAGCATCAATTAAATCAATTAAATTAATCTTAAATTAATCCGCCATTGAATATATTATTCATTGTACAATTCCTCTGTATGAGCCTTTGGCTCGTTGGAATTAATTATTGAAATAAATATCTATCTATCATCTACCTTCTTATTTCTTGTATATGAAACTGCGATTGTAGGTTCTATTTTTATCCTTGAACGATTTATACTAAGCTCTGGTCTTGGTCGGCCCATTTCTTTAGCTAATAATCTGTTTTCGTAATTAAGAGATTTTGTTTGTAAGTAGCTCACTTGATTCATTTTAAAAACACTTATGCTCGCATAGGAATACACTCAGATACATCACACTAATCTTCACACACTTTTCAGACTTACAATGAACATCGACACCAATGGAAACGATTAATCTAACAGACGTACAAGGTAAGCACACAGGTTTGCTACAAACACTACCTTTGCGCGCGTTAAAAATACATACGCCGACAAGAAAATGTAGCTGAGTGCTATCTAATAGGCTGTAGGAGAAGTAAGTTCAAAATACGAACTAGCGCTGAAGTGTTACGTCGTAGAAATACTGTGACCGGGTCAATGGAATTTGCCATTACCCCCTTCACCCCTCACAGCTCGCTGAAAGAGGGGATGCTGTTCAGGTATAAGGACGAGTCGGTCCCATCCGGGATTAGACCATTACTATGTTGCCTAGTTTAGGCCAGGGCTGCTAGAACAAGAACAACCATGGTGAATCATAGCCTCTTGAACTCACTGAAGGTGGTCGTGACAGCAATCGTGCATAATGTTGTTCTGATTTTTATGATAGTTTTAATCGGTGGAGGGGCACGTGACCATGTGATCTAAAGGCAGAACCGCGCCTGCATTTATATGATTACCCCGATGAAGATCTTTGCTTACATTAACACCTAGAGACTTACAATGATCCCCGAAAAGAATTTTCACCCCATCAACGCAGAAATTAAAACTGCGGTCACTTTTCCTATTTGTGAAACTCACAACCTGACTTTTAACCCCGTTTATCAACATACCATTGCCTGCTGTCCATCTCACAATATTTTCGAGGTCACGTTGCAGTTGCTCACAATCTTGTAACTTATTTATTACTCTATACAGAATAACATCATCCGCAAAAAGTCTTAACGCTGATTCCTCTCCTTTACTCATATCATTTATATATATATAAGAAAACATAAAGGTCCAATAATACTGCCTTAAGGAATCCCCCTCTTAGTTATTACAGGGTCAGATAAAGCTTCACCTACTCTAATTATCTGAGATCTATTTTCTAGAAATATAGCAACCCATTCATTCACTCTTCTGCCTAGTCCAATTGCACTCATTTTTGCCAGCAGTCTCCCATGATCCACCCTATCAAATGCTTTAGACAGGTCAATCGCGATACAGTCCATTTGACCTCCTGAATCCAAGATATCTGCTATATCTTGCTGGAATCCTGTAAGTTGAGCTTCAGTGGAATAACCTTTCCTAAAACCGAACTGCCTTCTATCGAACCAGTTATTGATTTCACAAACCTGTCTAATATAATCAGAAAGAATGTGGTATGCGCAGAAACATACCGGCCCACTTAAAATTTTGCTCACACTTTACATTTACAAATTAAATACAATAACAATGAAATTAAATACCCTGAAAATAAAACATATAGTGCACTGCTCTGTCTCAAAAACAAACTGTCAAAGTAAAGATAAATACATATGCACAAATACACAAGAAAATATTGACGAAGCACTACACTGAGGTCACTAATGAATTGGGAGTTGGCATAATTTGCGCAGAGGTCTCCTATAAACTCCTGAGGGAGTACAGACATCAACGACTCTCACCAACCCGACATTTCTTCGGATAATTTGTTCAATAATGCCTAATCTCCAGTCCAATAGTGGAATGTTGTCATCCTTATTTACGACAACAGTGCCTGTAGATTCTCTGAGCTGTGCTGACCTCCATCTCATGCGTTGATGCAAGCTGCCCAGATAGTCGGATGACCACCTGTTTCAAAAATGTCCCTTCATATTTTGAAGATGATTCCTCCTGGAAAGCCTTGAAGTATTTGATAAGGTTAGGTCTGGTTCAGGTATGGCCATTATGGGTTCTCCTATAAGGAAATGTCCTGGTGTCATTTGGGTCAGTGATAAGGAGAGTGATTGGACGTGAATTTAAAATGGATTCTATCTGACAGAGGCGAGTAGTAATTTCTTCAAATGTCATGTGAGCATGAATAACTCTAGTAAGATTAAATTTAATAGATTTCTCCCCAGATTCCCAAAGACCTCCAAAATTTGGTACCCGTGGAGGAATGAATTTCTAGGTAAATCCTTCTTGGATTCCAACATAATCCATCTGTCGTTGGTGTTGCTCTGATTGGAATAATTCGTGAAGTTCTCGAAGTTGATTTCTAGCTCCGATGAATGATGAAACATTGTGACTGTGAAGTTGAAGTACCTTTCCTCTCCGGGCTATCATTCTCCTTAAAGCAGCAAGAAGTCTAACACGTTTCAAGAGAATGGCCTTGGTGGCTAAGCGGAGAGAAAGTGCAACGTAACATTTACTCTCGTGTTACTACGTGGAGAACCGTGTTTATTGAAGAAGGGTCCCGCAAAGTCTACACCGCTATATAGGAAATGAGGAGTGGGCTTAACTCTTTCAGCAGGCAGCTGGCCCATCAATTGCGATGAGCTCTCGGCCTTGAACCTGTAACATGGCACGCATTTACCAATGACACCTTTGACAGTTGTCCTGGCGTGAGGAATCCAATACTTCATTCTATGTGATGCAACTGGTAGCTGTGTTCTATCATGTAGTAATCTTAAGTGTTCTTCACGAATAATTAATTTCGTGACATGGTGATGCGCTGGTAATATAAACTGATGTTTCTGGTCATATGCTGCGTCTGCATTACGTAATCGCCCGCCCACTCTGAGACACCCGTCTTTATCGAGAAATGGAGTGAGATATTTTAACTGACTTCTCTTGTCAACTTCTTTTTTCAGTTGGAGATACTGAATTCCCTTCTGAAATTCCTGGTGTTGAATATATCGTACACAGCTAAGTAGTGCATTGTTGCATTCTTCCGTGCATAGATTTCCTGTAATCTTCGCATGAGAGTGCTGTAGATTTTAGAGGAATATTTTGCAGTACGCAAAGTCACGTTCCATTCTTGAGATCGAGGAAATCCTTGTAGTGATATCTTCATTACCGCAGCTGTTGATTGCATTTGTAGTGAGTTTGGCTTCAAGTGCTTCTGAGGTACATTCTGCAGTACTGATTGGCCATAATTCTTCAGCCTGGCACAACCAGGACGGCCCATGCCACCAGAGGTCGTGTAATTTTAATGCATGAGGCTCGCTTCCTCGTGACAATATGTCAGCTGAATTCTGTTGTGTAGATACATGATGCCATGTTCAGTTTTCAATCGTGTCCTGGGTTTCAGAGACCCGGTTGTCGAAAAGTATTTTCCACCTGGTTGATGGTGACGAAATCCATTGTAAGACAGTTGTTCAGTCTGTCCACGCATGAATAGATCTAATATCCAGGTTGAGACTCGTGAACGTTCGCTTAAGTAATCTTGCTAACAGGAGACCGCCGCACAATTCTAAGCGTTGAATTGACAGTAGTTTACGTGGAGCGACTCTAGGTTTAGAACATACGAAATTGCATGAAATAAGCCCTTGTTCATTTGTGGTACGAATGTATACGCACGCCCCGTAGCCACGTTCAGAGCCGTCACAAAAATCATGCAATTCACAATTTACCATTTTAGTCTTACTTAAAATATACCTGTCAATTTTATATCGTTAAGTTCTAGTAATTGCGAGTAAATTGCATTCCAAGTGTTAAGAAGCTGACTTGGCAGGTCTTGGTCCCATTTTAATTGAAAAGTCCAGAGTTGTAGCATAAAGACCTTGCATGAGAAAATAACAGGACCCAATAAGCCCAGAGGGACTAAAATTGCAGCAATAGTTGAGAGTATACTTCTCTTGGTTGCATGGGAAACCCTTTTAACAGTTATGTCGAATTGAAATTGGTCCGTAGAAGGGAACCAGAGTATTCCCAATGTTCTTACTGTATCTGCATTGTCGAGTTGAAGTGGTGATTTGGTCTCTCTATTTTCTTGAGGTATTTTTGACATGACCTTACTGCTGGTACACCACTATTTCTTCTTCTTAAGCCGCCGTCTCCAAACGGAGGTAGACGATCCACATGGCAAGTTCTGATCTTGACGTTGCAGCCATGCCATGTGGATTTATTGGAATATCTCTCAGGATCTTTAATGCAGTGGTTTCCCGTTGCCTTCTGCATCCTAATGCCGTTGACCAAACTGGTTCCTCCGCCATTGGGAACAATTTCTTGTCCCCAGGACAATAGAGTGCCCTTACCCATACTCGCTCATCCACTCTCAAAGAGACTGTTGGCACTTGGTATAGGGGATCTCCTTATACCGGTAGATAATCGGTCCCTTCTTTCGTTAGCCGCCTGCATATAAAATATTATATTTATATGCAGTCGTTGCCCCCTTTCTATCGCGGGGAAGTGAATGTCAGGATTTCATAGTAATTGAAACAAGGACCAAATGGCATTTCCTTGTTTCTCTGGTTCTTAAGTTCTAATCCTCCTCTTAATAGTAATGTCTCTAATTCTTGCTGTAAGCGAATGGCTTCTGATTCAGTATTAGCTCCGGTTAGGAGGTCATCAACATTAAACTCCTTTCTAAGGACAGCTGCTGCTTGTGGATATTTGTTTGACTCTTCGTTGGCTAATTGTTTCAAACATATCAGAGCGAGAAAGGGAGCATTTGCAGTTCCGTAAAAACTATCGTGAGTTCATAACACTGGATTGGCTCGGTGCTAATGTTTCTCCACAGTATTCGTTGTAGTTTCATGTCCTTGTCTACTTGAATTTGTCGATACATTTTTGTAATATCTGCGACAAGAGCAATCTTGTGTGATCAGAAACGTAGTACAACAGAATGCAGGTCGTCTTGTATGGTAGGACCTACGAGTAAATTATCATTCAAAGATACGCCACTGTGAGTTTTAGCAGACGCATCAAAGACAGCACGAGTTTTAGTGCTGGTACTTGTCGGTTTGAATACGGCATGATGTGGCATGAAGTAACCTCCATTTTCGGTGCACGTGGGTACTGGTTTCATGTGGCCAAGTTTCAGATACTCAGTCATGAATGCTGAATATTCTGCTCTTAATTTGTGATCACGATGAAGTTTCTTCTCAAATGTGTGGAATCTCACTACTGCCTGTGGGTATGAATTCCCTAACTGGGATGAAGTCTGTTTAAGTGGTAGTCGAACTCGGAACCCTCCTGTAGCATCTCGCGTTGTGTTCTTGGTGAAGTGTTCTTCGCAATATCTTTCTTCTTTGGTGACTGGTGGCATATTCAGTTATTCTGTTTCCCAGAATATTTTAAGTTGTGTGTCTAATTAGTCTATCTGGATGAATAGCTATGTTGCATTTTCCCTTTGGTGGAGCTGTATGGGTGCCTGGCCAGCTACTACCCTGCTCAGTTTCGTATTCTGCAATGTTGGATACCCATCACAAGTTTTCTTACCCTCCATTATAACCTTAAAAAATATGTCTGCAAGGAGTAGCAAATCGATCTTGCTTGGCATGTGGAAATTTCTGTCGGCATATTTTATATTGGTGGGTAGATTCCACCATGAAATTTCAATTTTTCTACTTGACAAATTGTTTGTAATCTTTGGTACCACTAAGCATGTGGCATCTATATTGCAAGGGCTGACCGCAGATTGCAAATGAACTGTAATGCAGTGTGAGAGTGTGAGGTTTGAACTCCTGCACCGTTAATTCCAGTTACTGGTGTAACATGTTTTTGTTTTCTGAGACGTAATAATTGAGCTAGTTCTTCGCTCACGAAATTCGTTTGAGAACCTGAATCCAAAAACATCTAGCCACGTGCATATTACCGTGAATGTGCTTAACCTTGAATATCGTAGTTGATATCAAGATTGTAGACAGATAGGATTCCTTGACAGCGCAGTAAATAACATCCGTTAAACCGGCTGTGTGATCAGCTACTGCCTGGCGCGAGCTGTGTTCCCTCTCTGTTTTCCGTGAGCTAAGCATTGGCTTGCTGCGGTCACGTCTGGTGTCATCATGCAATAGTGAATTACGATATTTTCCACACATCTTGCCCGAACCTGATTGGCACTGATCCACATTATTACTATTGCCCAAACAGTTAAAGCATCATTTATAGTCTCGCACGGCATTATGTCTCTCATGTTCATTGAGATTTTTGACGGACTCACACTTATATAGGTAATATGAGCCCTTGCAGAGTACACATTGGTAATTAACACTAGCATGCACATTGCTTACTTGATGTTTGGGTGTAGTTCTAATTTACTGTTTAATCTGTTTAACTTGAGTACCTGGCGTCATTGCCTCAAGTGCTAACCATCTCTTTTCTAAAATGTCCTAAACACCTTCAGAGATTCTAACTCAGAACTTGAAGTGTGTATTTCCCATGCCTTCCTTCTCGTTGGGTATAGTTTGTTGATTAACAATTGTGACAATAATAATTTCGTCAATTCACATTAAACGGATATTAGAGCAAGAAACATCCAGAAAAAAGATGCAAATTCTCTCACAGAGGCAACAAATACAAGTCAGGCCAATGTGAAGGCAACACAGGCCCTTGACTTTGTTGTTTTGAAAACTGTCTATTAACCTTTGCTAAAGTATGCTGTAGTTTTCAGAAGACAGAGGGAGCCTTTGTGCAATTGAAAGAGGTTCGTTTCTTAAAATGATAATTAAGTAGTGAAATTTCTGAATATTTTGCAAATCTTGATTTTTATGGATCATAGATACAAAAGAATGGTGAAATCCTCTCCATTCTTTGTACCCTCCTCCAAACGGTTTCAGTGTAATAGTAGGTAATTTGATGTGGGCCCCATTGCAATTAATGCTTACTGAGTTATTCCCTTGACTGGAGTGTCTGGAAAGATCTGTTAGTTAATGCTGGGTGATTATTCTGTCTATGTCGACACTTATCAGATATGTGTCTTCAAATAATTCTCTATCTGCTTCGTATATTTCTCCCTCCTCACTGATTTCTAACTAGGATTGAATGTCCTGATACTTTTGTTTCAATTCCTCTAAATATTCCCTACGAGTGATAATAGCCACAATTCCCTGCTCACTGTTAAACCCACCTACGAAGTTGTTAATACGTGTCCCGCTGCCCTTTATTACACCTGGTTTGCGTATTAGAATTGTAATACTCTCCTCCGCCATAATAAAAGGATAGGAATAAAGATATGAATTGGATCTGACCTTATAAGATGTATGAAATAGTTGTTGTCATCAAGGAGCCATCTTGACTGCCAATGGTCCACAGTTGGTACGTTCCATAGCGTGGAAGGTTTGACCGGCGCGGTTGGTAGCTCTGATATAGCGGCGTGAAATTGCGCGTAAATCAGGCATGTGGCGAGTTGCGTCATAAATTGCACCACGATACATCACACAGTATGATGGTCATAATCCAGACACTGTAAATGCACTAAGTATGCTGTCACATAAAAAGGAAAGCTCAAAGATCAGGCCCGGAGGACCAAAATGTTTGACCGAGATGAAATTACTGTATGTTTTCGATCTAAACTTACCTCTGGTGGTCGCATATAAAAACCACATAATAAAGTACACTTTTGGAGGACCACTTAAATGTTATTAAGAAAACAACGTTTTGCAAAAATAAAGAGCACACAAGTCACTGATTTATTCTGTTATACGTGAACTACTAAAACACACCATTACTGTATGTACTGCCTGTACATATACCTTCCCACACATGTGATAAGCACGGAACTAAAAACATTAGAAATATTATTTACACTTGAAAAGACGTAACTAAAATTGTGCCAGTAATTTGAATGAACTTAAAAATGTTAGCACTGTTGTGGAATTACTTTATTTCATGAGACTATTGTCTCCACATGTTACTCACGGCATGTCTGTCGCGGTTCTCCTACGTCCCTAGCCAATCACTCGCGCCATAAAACAGTCCAGGAAGCGAGGTGCTGCACTCTATACATAACTTCATCAACAAATATCTTATACTCGTATAAATGAAACACTTCAATATTGTTTAGTTAAAACACATATAAATTATATAATTACTTAAATATAATTGTTGATGCGATATGTGCAGTGACACCGCTACCGCACCACCTCCCCCACAGCCACAACCGCTACATCTGCTATAAGCGATGTATCAATAATGCTTCGATATCACAGAAGGAACACCCAGTACAACGCCAAAAAGGACCAACTTCAAAAGGAAATACAGCAAATTACGCTTCTTCTATTACAAACCATAGGGGATAACTCACAACTCCCCCACGCCGTATATCAATTACCCGACCGTCTATCTGATATATTTGACTTTTAAGATAAATATCGCGCAATGGAATGCTAGGAGCGTAATTAATAAAAAAAAAACTTCAAAAGATTATTAACGAAACTTCTTCACATATTCTTGCAATAAATTCAGGAAACATGGTTTACAGCCCAAACTAATTTTTCTCTCCCAGGATGTAACATTGATCGCTATGATGGTCCAGACTGCAGCGGGGTCGCGATACTAATACACAATCCCTTACCTTATCAAATATTACCCATTCCCCATCAAATCCCAAACATCTTTGTCGTCGGAATTACACATAACAATTTATATTTTACTAATATTTATTGTCCCCATGATATTTTTATTCTGGAAACACAATTTTCCCATTTTTACCATCAATGAAATCCCTTGTCGAATATCATCCGTTTGGTGATTTTAATTGTCATCAAACGACACGGGGAAGCATTAATGATTCCACTAAACTTTCTCACCTTCTTTTAGCTTCTCAGCATCATGATTTAATTATTCTTAATGACGGCTCCCCACGAGATTATATTTACCCGAATCCCCTCCCAGTGCTCTCGACCTAACTTTATGCTGCTACTCCATGGCTTTTATTGCCACGTTGCATACTTTATCAGATACATATGCTAGTGACCCTATCATGATTACATATTGTGTTGGAAAGACACATTACTCTCCCCGTATTCTTGTTCAATCGAGTAATATCCGCTCCTTTCGACATTTTGATAGCCATACATACAGTACATACCTTCATCATCATTCAATTCACTTACGCGGTCAAAATGTAACGTATGCTACACTTTTAACATTTTTAAAGACTTATGTTAATACTTTGCATCCATGCAAACCGTTTTTCTGTTCTCCACCCCGTCCCTTTCAGTATATACATTGGTGGGACAGCGAGTGCCACCAGCTTATACAAACGCGCAAAATATTATTCCAAACATACCGTAAATCCTTAACTCAAACAAATTATCTGCCGTTAAAAAACCACATTGCTCGTTCCAAATAATCTTCAATAATAAACGACGAGCTGCTTTGAGATCGTTTAAGGGCCGATTGTATAAACATCACTGACTGGAGATCAGTGTTGATCTAAGGTCGGAAAATGATCTATGATCAGACCGTTGTCGTGTTGTATAACACAGACCTAAGATCAACTAGTCGAAGTTCAATTCTGATCCCAGTTCATTAGTGAGCGCTTGGCAACAGCGCAAAAACAGCTGAATATCGCTGGTCGCCGCGCGCATTTTGACACTGTTTTCCTTCTTATTCACGCGTGCTCTGGTGAAAAGAAGAAAGTTATGTCTGAAATTAAGCAGAAAGAGGACCGTTCGCCTAATTTTTCCAAGGAGGATAAGGCTCTCCTAGTAGAAATTGTATTGGATAAATATAAAGACATTATAGAGTCGAAAATGACGGATGCGATAACATCCGCGCAAAAACAGGATGCATGGAAAAATGTTGCTACAGATTTCAATTTTCGTAACATACATCGGCCTAATCGGTCTTGGCAAACATTAAAGATGTGTTACGAGAATATAAAAAAGAGAACGAAGAAAGCATTTGCCCATGATAGGTAAGTTATAAAATATATTATGGAAATGTTATTTTGTTATCAAAAACAACCCAACTATTAACCTAATGCATTTTTTTAAGATTCAACTGAACAAGACAGGAGGTGGTTATTTTAATAAACCAACCGTGGATGAGACTCGACAAAAATTGATTGCTGCCCTGCAGGCGCAATATTTCCCCTTGCCAATCCATATGATGACGATGCCAGTTTTCATCCTGAGGTTGTGTCAAGTGAGCTGCATTTTACTGTGTAACATGCTATCTTATAGAGACCTAAATATTTGTATCGCCTGCTTTTTAAACCGAAATAATTTTGCTGTTACTTTTCAAAGAAAGTTCCTGTTGATGAGGTGTGTCTATATAGTCCTTTGCTGTTTTGTTTCAGAGTTGCACGGCGGCGATAAGTTTATTTCCGTCACTAACTCAGATGAGTCGCAAGATATTGCAGCGCAGGAGAAGGAATATATCATACTGTTGGAAGATATACCAGCCCATACTGAGGTTGTAGAAAGTACCTGTATTGAAGAAGTAAGTGAAGAAAACTTACATTAGTCCCTTTAACATATGTTAAATTTGTTGGCAAGCAATAGGCCTACACATCTTTGTTTCTTCTATTTCAGGTTTCTGATCCCAAATCAATAGGTCTACAAGATGATCTTCACACTGCTCTTGCTTCCACCTCAAAAACAGCTACTGAAGTCTCAATGTCAAGGTCGCCAAAGAGAAAGAAGACTGGGGACAGTGTACTTGACAAGAAGAAAGTGTTTTATGACGGAAGATTGGAATGTTTAGAAGGTGAGCATAGGATGAAAATGGAATGTATACAAGCTGAACATAGGGTGAAAATGGAGACCTTAAACCTCGATAAAGAATTGAAACAATTAGAAATTTTAGAGATAAAAATAAAATTAGGACTGGACAAGGAAGACTGAGTTTAAATAGTACACTGACATTAATAGGGCAAGTATTGTAAAATAAATACTTTTTTTAAGCTTTTTTATTTAAATTTATTTTCTTGTTGTTGTAGATAAAGTATTGCAATTATTAGGTTAGTCATACAACTGTTTTATGCACTTTTCACAATAGCTCAACTTTATACTTTCATAAATATTACATTATTAATAATTGCTATCCTCATAGCATTGTTCTCTCTTTCATGATCGTTGTTTGCAGCATGTACTGGACTTTCTTCATATGTTTTTCTTGCAGCGAACAAAAGTGAAGGAAAAATGGATATCCGACTTCCCTCTTCTTCTTCTTTTCTTCATGGGGCCTCTAAATATTAGTTCCTAATTAGCGTCGACCTCTTAAGACCTTTTGCTACCATGTTTTTCCTTCATTCCCACCTAGATATACCTGCTCCCTTCACAATGCTGCAGGCTGTTCTTATTGGGTTTCTTGGATTCTTTCTCTCTCTTCACCTGGTAGTCCTAGGTGGATATTCTGATTTTACCCAGCGCCTCATGTTCGAAAAGTATGTGTTCAGCTGATCTGACTACCTCGGCCAGCCAGCCAGACATTTCTTCTCTCAGTTTTTTGTTGGAAGTTTGGATAGCTAGCTTCTCCGATTCCCAGGATGGAAAGATGGTTTGACGTAGCTGAGAACAAAATAGCTTTAGCAATTATATTCATTTATCTTGGAGGTAACTTCCTGGTTGTGTTTCACTTCAGTTTCTTTAATAATCTATATTTAAGGCTGTGCGAGTTATTAGCCCGCAACAACACGAGTTTGGTGGTGGGGCTGCCACCTGAGCCTTCAAGCTTGCTGTTTTCTGTAGGGGTTGTTTCCCTTAGCCTCTGAAGATCCCTTTTCATCACAAGGCAGAGTCTCCCCTTGTTTCTTTAAACCCTACGGAAAGAGGGCTGCCTCATCTTCCAGCTTTGCCATTCCAAAGGTGTCCTTTTCCGCCGCATCTGCCATTGAGGTCTTCACCAGAGCCCTGTTAGCCTTCACTTTTCAGAGTTCCTTTAGGGCCTTCACAGCCACCATAGTGGTCATGGGGCACACACAGATCTCGCTGTACATCACCCCTACAGGCAATCCCCTACTTCATGCCATCGTCCACCTCCCAGAATGTGAATTAGGGGTTGGGCTTAAGAGAGACAGTAATTTCATTAGGTTGGAGCAAACAAAAATAAATGTCCTTGTAATACACATCAGTGGAAGGATAATGAAAGAAAGAGCAGTTAGCAGTATATGAGACAAAACAAGCCTGTCTGAGGAAGTAAGTTACATTCCGTAAATAACTAACTTGATTTTATTTTTAACCACTGTGTAAATGACTGAATACGTAGTAGTATACACATGAGTACTATATTTTAATAATTATTGACCTCGTCGCATGTAAGTGCATATTTTATATATGAGAAGCACTGATTCTCCTATAAACATTACTTTTTTGGCACAGTCCTTCTCAGCCCAGTTTCAAACTGTACTGGAACAATTAGGAATGGTTTGTTAACATGTGCATATGCAGAAACAGAGTTTTATGTCAATTTTTAACAGGTGCTATCATCAATGTACAAAACCTGAACAGTTGTACAGAATATATTAGAGATAATATGTAAATAACCCTCAATCCTGTATCTTCCATGTTTCTAACTAAAAGTAAAAATTAGTATTGCCCTCATAGCATGAGAATGTTGTTGACACACCTTAAACCTTGCAAGCTCGACAAGTACAAAGTATCTACTATGTCTATGATCTGCTGGACAACCTGTTTTATGTATTAAGAAATACTAACATAACGTAGATATTATGTGCTAGTTACATAACATTAATACATTTTTGAGTCATTTGCACTCCAAATTAAAATGTAAATACTGTAAACCTGTTTATTTAAATGATAAATCATCATTATTGTCATGGTACATGTTTGTGGGTTACTGTAGTCACGTCCTAGTTCGTGAACCATGGGCAACGGCTGAGTGGCCTAGTAAGTGGTCCTGAGAGTCGGGATACCAGTTGCTATGGAACGGGAGTGGGCATCTCGGACATATTCTGAGTCGTGGCCCTCCTTGTGCTCAGGCGGCTAGGACTATACAATCCACAGGTGGTCCATAACCCGTTAGAGGAGAAATCCTCACTTGGACTATGTGCAAGTAGGGCAGCATCATGCTTCATGAATTTACCGAGCTCATAACACTTTAAGCAAGCCTCGGACCTATGGGAGTAATGGAGTCCAACTCCCAATTGACAGGCGAGGGACTCCTTGGAAACAACTTGGCGAACGAAATGGAATTCGATGGGGAGCTATCAATATTAATGGGGCTTATGGAAGAAAGAAGCTAGAACTGGCTGAGCCAGCAAAGAGGATGCATCTGGATGTGCTAGGAGTAAGTGATATTCGAGTAAGGGGAGATAATGAGGAAGAGATAGGAGATTATAAAGTGTACTTGACGGGTGTTAGAAAGGGAAGTGCAGATTCTGGGGTAGGGCTCTTTATCACGAATACCATTGCATGCAACATAGTTTCTGTTAGGCACGTAAATGAGCGAATGATGTGGGTAGATTTGTCAGTGGGAGGAATTAGGACAAGAATTGTGTCCGTGTATTCACCATGTCAGGGTTCAGATGAGGATGAAGTTGACAAGTTTTATGAAGCATTGAGTGACATCATGGTCAGGGTCAACAGCAAGGATAGAATAGTGCTAATGGGCGATTTCAATGCGAGAGTTGGGAATAGAACTGAAGGATACGAAAGGGTGATCGGTAAATGTGGGGAAGATATGGAAGCTAATGGGAATGGGAAGCGTTTGCTGGACTTCTGTGCTAGTATGGGATTAGCTGTTACGAATACATTCTTCAGGCATAAGGCTATTCACCGCTACACATGGGAGGCTAGGGGTGCCAGATCCATAATAGACTATATCTTAACAGACTTTGAATTCAGGAAATCTGTTAGGAATGTACAAGATTTTCGCGGATTTTTTCGATGATACAGACCACTATCTGATCTGTAGTGAACTAAGTATCTCTAGGCCTAGGGTAGAGAAAGTGAAATCTGTCTGCAAACGAATAAAGGTAGAAAATCTCCAGGACGAGGAAATTAGACAGAAGTACATGGATATGATTAAAGAGAAGTTTCGAACAGTAGACAGTACGCAGGTTCAGGATATAGAAAGTGAATGGTTGGCATACAGGGACGCTGTAATAGAAACAGCAAGGGAATGCCTAGGAACAACTGTGTGTAAAGATGTGAAAAGGCGGACATCTTGGTGGAATGATGAAGTGAGAGCAGCCTGTAAACGTAAAAAGAAGGCTTATCAGAAATGGCTCCAAACAAGGGCCAAGACAGACAGGGATTGGTACGTAGATGAAAGAAACAGAGCGAAACAAATAGTTGTTGAATCTAAAAAGAAGTCATGGGAAGATTTTGGTAATAACCTGGAAAGACTAGGTCAAGCAGCAGGGAAACCTTTCTGGACAGTAGTAAAGAATCAAATCAGATCAAAATCAAATCAAAATCTCTTTATTTGCAAATGAGGTGTCTGCCTCGGTGGCAAATGGTACACTAAAATACATTATTGTCAAGCACTAAATTTTAAATTAACAAGAGACGAAGAACATTTTCCTAAATACAATATTACACAATTTACGCTAATAATTTGTTCTATTAAACACACACATCATCCTTCATAAATTGATATTGTTTACAAAATTCTACTTATAATATCTTATAAACATAGTCAACTCATATACTGTACGGTATGTGAAATTACTTCTAATAATAATATACAACTGGTATAAGATTAAAGTTAACATTGAATTTATTTACATATTTATATTTTACCCATTTTGGAACCTAAGTAGCATAACGACCTACTGCGTCTTAACCAGAGCCCCTTTTGCCACCACTTTTCAGAGTTCCTGAAGGGTATTCACAGCTACCGTAGCGGACCCAGGGCCCTCGAAGTCCCCACTGTACTTCACCCCTACAGGCAGTCCCCTAATTGGGCTGTCCAAACTCCATAGACCAGGGGATGGAATTAATTTAACCACACACATTTTTTTATTTTCAATATCCTGCACTGGTCGAATGCCCTCTAATATTTCATTTATTTTCTCTGTTGTTGTTTATTCTCTTCTTGAATATCTGTACAGATTTTGGAAAAGGATCAAACACTACCCCTAGTAAACTGTTCCACTCCTTCACGCCCTTCCCAATGAATGAAAATTTACCCCAATCGCTTCTGCTAAAATTCCTTCTAATTTTGTACTTGTGGTCAGTTCTACCAATATAATTATTTTCCAACTGAGGCCTCTCACGGATATCTCTCCATGCTTCTTCTCCTGTACAGGCTCTATATAATCCTATAAGTCTAGTTTTCTCCCTTCTCTTACAGTTTCCCAACCAAGTTTCTTTAACGTTTCTGATACACTACACTTTCTCCTGAAATCCCCTGTTAAAAACCTTGCTGCTTTCCTCTGCACACCATCTAGTTATTTTATTAGGTATTCTTGGTGAGGATCCCAAATACTGTTTGCATATTCCAATAATGGACGAACCATACTTAAGTAACTTTTCTCTTTTAATTCTTTGTTGCATCCTTTAAGTAGCCTCATTATGACATGTAACAATCTGTATGCTTTCCCAACAATGTCATCAACATGACCCTTCCAGTGCAAATTACTTTCAAATCACACACCTAAGTATTTGCACTTGCCATCTTTAGGGATAACTACCTCATCCAAAGTATATTCAAATTCAGTTTTAAAGCTCCTGTTTGTAAATGTTGTAACAGTTGATTTGCCTCCATAAATCTTCATATTATTTTCTTCAACCCATTCTTGTATACTCTCAAGGTCCCTTTGTAATTCTGAGCAATCCTCAATGTTATTTATTTCCCTATAAACAATTATGCCATCTGCATACAATCTTATTTTCGATTTTATATTGTTCCCTAAATCATTTGCGTATATTAAGAAAAGTAACGGACCGATTATACTACCCTGTGCAATTCCCTTCCAAACTTTCTCTTCCTGTGATATATTATTTCCTACTTTGACTTTCTGAACCCTTGAATTTAGAAATGTTCTTATCCAACGTATAACCCTTACGTACAATCCTATTCCCTCCAATTTCTTTAATAATATTCCATGTTCCACCCTATCAAAGGCTTTGACTATGCAATCTAACTGACCTCCTGAATCCAACTGATCTGATATGCCGTGCTGAAATCCCACCAATCAATCAATCAATACTGATCTGCATTTAGGGCAGTCGCCCAGGTGGCAGATTCCCTATCTGTTGCTTTCCTAGCCTTTTCCGAAATGATTTCAAAGAAATTGGAAATTTATTGAACATCTCCCTTGGTAAGTTATTCCAATCCCTAACTCCCCTTCCTATAAATGAATATTTGCCCCAGTTTGTCCTCTTGAATTCCAACTTTATTTTCATATCATGATCTTTCCTACTTTTATAAACGCCATTCAAACCTATCCGTCTACTAATGTCATTCCACGCCATCTCTCCGCTGACAGCTCGGAACATACCACTTAGCCGAGCAGCTCTTCTTCTTTCTTTCAATTCTTCCCAACCCAAACTTCGCAACATTTTTGTAACGCTACTCTTTTGTCGGAAATCACCCAGAACAAATCGAGCTGCTTTTCTTTGGATTTTTTCCAGTTCTTGAATCAGGTAATCCTGGTGAGGGTCCCATACACTGGAACCATATTCTAGTTGGGGTCTTACCAGAGACTTATATGCACTCTCCTTTACATCCTTACTACAACCCCTAAACACCCTCATAACCATGTGTAGAGATCGGTACCCTTTATTTACAATCCCATTTATGTGATTACCCCAGTGAAGATCTTTCCTTATATTAACACCTAGATACTTACAATGATCCCCAAAAGGAACTTTCACCCCATCAACGCAGTAATTAAAACTGAGAGGACTTTTCCTATTTGTGAAACTCACAACCTGACTTTTAGCCCCGTTTATCAACATACCATTGCCTGCTGTCCATCTTACAACATTTTAGAGGTCACGTTGCAGTTGCTCACAATCTTGTAACTTATTTATCACTCTATAGAGAATAACATCGTCCGCAAAAAGCCTTACCTCCGATTCCACTCCTTTACTCATATCATTTATATATATAAGAAAACATAGAGGTCCGATAACACTGCCCTGAGGAACTCTCCTCTCAACTATTACAGGGTCAGACAAAGCTTCACCTACTCTAACTCTCTGAAATCTATTTTCTAGAAATATAGCAACCCATTCAGTCGCTCTTTTGTCTAGTCCAGTTGCACTCATTTTTGCCAGTAGTCTCCCATGATCCACCCTATCAAATGCTTTAGACATGTCAATCGCGATACAGTCCATTTGACCTCCAGAATCCAAGATATCTGCTATATCTTGCTGGAATCCTTCAAGTTGAGCTTCAGTGGAATAACCTTTCCTAAAACCGAATTGCCTTCTATCGAACCAGTTATTAATTTCGCAAACATGTCTAATATAATCAGAAAGAATGCCTTCCCAAAGCTTACATACAATGCATGTCAAAGTTACTGGCCTGTAATTTTCAGCTTTATGTCTATCACCCTTTCCTTTATACACAGGGGCTACTATAGCAACTCTCCATTCATCTGGTATAGCTCCTTCGACCAAACAATAATCAAATAAGTACTTCAGATATGGTACTAAAGTTGTGCCTCGCAAGAAAATTTCTTTCTAAATCCACACTGGCTCCTCATGAACCAATTTTTATCATCACTTATACCTCTGATGTACTTTGCTATTAAACTCTCCAGTATTTTACAATCTATATTGGTCAGGCTGATTGGTCTGTAGTTCTGTGGTTTCCTTTTATCACCCTTTCCTTTATAAATTGGTATTATTATAGATTCCTTCCATTCCTTTGGTATTACACTATTATTTACGACATAGTCAAAGAGAAATTTTAAATAAGGCACTATATACCACCCCATTGTCTTTAATACCTCCCCAGTAATTTGATCACTTCCTGCTGCTTTTCCTTGCTGAAGCAGTTGGATTTCTCTGAAAATATCTTCATTTGTGAATGAGAAGCTTCTTGTTTCCCTATGTGTCTCTGCCTCTCTATCTTCTGTTATGGTTTCCTACTCCTGACAATCTTCTACTGAATCTCTGAATTCCCTACTAAAGAGGTTTGCTTTCTCAGTATCTGTTCAATAGTGTTCACCCCCTTCTCCAACCATTGTAGGAATTTGGATTCCTTTTCCTTTTTGGTTCCTAATATATGAATACAGCTTTTTCCATTTCCCTTTGTGGTCATTACCCTCTTGAAGAATGCCATTCATATAATTCTCTTTTGCTTCCGTTTTCACTCTATTCAGTTCACTCATTAGCTGTTTTCTAGTTTCTCTATTCTACCTACCCTCTTTTATTTTCCTGTTTACTATTCTACATTTTCTTTTTAATTTTCTTATTTCCCTTGTATAATAAACTGGTTTTGAGGTCATTTTACCCTTCTTAACAGGTACAAATCTCTTCTCTCCTTCCCAAATGATTCCTTTGAATTTAGCCCAGAGTGTATCCACATTACTCCCTTCACTTATCCAACAACTGAATTGTGATTTAAGGAAAGTCCCAAATTCATCAACTTTAGTTTTTCTGTACAATTTCTTGTCTTGTGTGACCCTCTTATTAAGCCTTTTTGGTACCAGTCCTACATCCATTATTACAGCTTTATGGTCACCTATTCCTTCAATTACCTCAGATTTATCAACAATTTCCCATGGTTTAACCAAGAATACATCTAGTAAGGTATTGAGACGAGTCGGTTCTTGTACTACTTGTGTAAATCCTCCCTCCCAAATTAACTTATTTGCCAGTTTCTGTTCATGGGATTCACTTGCAGCTCCATTCCATTCAACTTCAGGCAAGTTTAGATCTCCCCCAATTATTACCATATCATTATTATTGTTTTCATGAGTATAATCTATTATTTTCTCAAATATTTCCAAGTCTCTTTCCTCTCTTCCAGGCCTGTATGTTCCTATAATTCTCACCTCCTTCATATTATGACAAACTAATTTTATCCCTAATATTTCATCCCTTTCATCGGTAATCATGTAAGCAATAAGTTTCCTTCACCTGAATAAACACCACCCCTCCCTTTCTTTATCTCCTCGGTCTCTACGATAGACTGTGTACCCTTCTGGAAATACTTCTCTATTACCCACCCCTTCTCTCAACCACGATTCCACACCTATCACCACATCAGTCTCATAAGATTCCATCAATCTACCGAATTTTAATTGTTTATTTACTACACTCTGACAGTTTACCAAGAGCAATCTCAGACCTCCTTCCTCCCTAAAACTTGACTGTTGCAATTGGGTAACGTTTGACTCATGAGTTGAGAACGTCCCTGGAACCCAGATCCTTGTATATAGATCTTGATTTAATGGTCTGGGTTTTCTGGCAAGTTTCCCTGTATGTGGCAGTTTAGTGGTATGGGTTTTCTTAAGTACAGATTAGTTTGCAAATCTCTGTTGATAATTGTAGCAATTTGTCTACAGAGATTTGCTTTTCCATTACCATTCAGATCAAACCCCTGCCTAGTGAACATTTGCCTGCCAAGACCTAAAGTATCTACTACATAGACATTTCTAAAATTCTTACATAATCTCTTGATTTTTATATTTACATCATGTACAGCTTTGTTCACACATGAGTCCTCTAAAAGGTCATACCTAGGTGGCACATTAACTACAATTACTTTTGAGTCAGGTAGTTTGGAAATCTTACCTCTGAGAGTCGTAATTAGTTCCTCGCCTTCATTTGCAGCAATGTCATTTGTACCACTCACAATCACGACATAATTGTCCTTCTCTAACACAGGATCACAACTTGAAAGGACGTCTTCAGTTTTGGCACGTGGTTTTATTCGTCCTAAAACTTCAGTTTCTGGATACTGCAGCTCATCCTTGATGCCTTCTGCCATACACCGCCCTTGACTGTCTGCGTAGAGATGAATCTTTGGCGTCTTGACTTTCGGTTGGTTTTCTTCTTCTGTAGGTTACCTCCACTGGATTTAAAATTATTTGGAAAACTTGGTGTGTCTTCTTCTGGAACTTGCTGCAGTAACTGAAATCTATTTTGGCACTGCAAAGAGTTTTTTCCCGGTTTTAATTTGTACGTATTTTCTCCCATATGTTTAACATTAGGCCTAAAATGGCTACGCGTCACATCCGTCCACGGCGATCTTTCTTCTCCAATGTCTTCTTTATCTTCCAGTTTCTTTATTCTGTCCTTTAAGCTTTCATTTTCATGTTTCAGAGTGCATAAGTCTTCTTGTTGCACTCCTAAAATCTTAATTATAGTTTCGTATGTCTCTCTTTCTTGTTGTTCTGCCTCACTATCAGTTTGTTTACACTCGGGACACAACCACTCACTTTCTTCAATATCAATCCTATTTACAATATTTGCACAACGAAAATGGCACCATTCATCACACTTACGACACAGAATCCCATTTTTAACTACTCTTCTGCATTTGCCCCATTTTTCACTGCATCATACACCATTATCTACTACGGATATCAGAGACTCACACACAGTAGTCGCCATCTTACTTCATTCTCCCAACATCACTCTTAGGAAGAGAGGGAAAAAGGAAATGAACAGTGTTTTGAGTAATTCAGGTGAACTCATAATAGATCCCAGGGAATCACTAGAGAGGTGGAGGGAATATTTTTAACATCTTCTCAATGTAAAAGGAAATCATCTTCGTCGTGTTGCAAACAGCCAAGCTCATGGGGAGGAGGAAAATGATGTTGGTGAAATTATGGTTGAGGAAGTGGAAAGGATAGTAAATAAACTCCATTGTCATAAGGCAGCAGGAATAGATGAAATTAGACCTGAAATGGTGAAGTACAGTGGGAAGGCAGGGATGAAATGGCTTCATAGAGTAGTAAAATTAGCATGCAGTGTTGGTAAGGTACCATCAGATTGGACAAAAGCAGTAATTGCACCTATCTATACGCAAGGGAACAGTAAGGATTGCAACAACTATCGAGGTATCTCATCGATTAGTATACCAGGCAAAGTATTCACTGGCATCCTGGAAGGGAGGGTGCGATCAGTCGTTGAGAGGAAGTTGGATGAAGACCAGTGTGGTTTCAGACCCCAGCGAGCCTGTCAGGATCAGATTTTCAGTATGCTCCAGGTAATTGAAAAATGCTACGAGAGGAATAGACAGTTGTGTTTATGTTTCGTAGATCTAGAGAAAGCATATAACAGGGTACCGAGGGAAAAGATGTTCGCTATACTGGGGGACTATGGAATTAAAGGTAGATTAGTAAAATCAATCAAAGGCATTTATGTTGACAATTGGGCTTCAGTGAGAATTGACGGTAGAATGAGTTCTTGGTTCAGGGTACTTACAGGAGTTAGACAAGGCTGTAATATTTAACCTTTGCTGTTCGTAGTTTACATGGATCATCTGCTGAAAGGTATAAAATGGCAGGGAGGGATTCAGTTAGGTGGAAATGTAGTAAGCAGTTTGGCCTATGCTGACGACTTGGTCTTAATGGCAGACTGTTCCGAAAGCCTGCAGTCTAATTTCTTGGAACTTGAAAATAGGTGCAATGAGTATGGTTTGAAAATTAGCCTCTCGAAGACTAAATTGATGTCAGTAGGTAAGAAATTCAACAGAATCGAATGTCGGAAAGGTGATACAAAGCTAGAACAAGTCTATAATTTCAAGTATTTAGATTGTGTGTTCTCCCAGGATGGTAATATAGTAAGTGAGATTGAATCAAGGTGTAGTAAAGTTAATGCAGTGAGCTCGCAGTTGCGATCAGCAGTATTCTGTAAGAAGGAAGTCAGCTCCCAGACGAAACTATCTTTACATCGGTCTGTTTTCAGACCAACTTCGCTTTACGGGAGCGAAAGCTGGGTGGACTCAGGATATCTTATTCATAAGTTAGAAGTAACAGACATGAAAGTAGCGAGAATGATTGCTGGTACAAACAGGTGGGAACAATGGCAGAGGGGTAATCGGAATGATTAGATAAAGGCTAATTTAGGAATAATAATAATAATAATAATTTAGGAATGAACTCGATGGATGAAGCTGTACGCATAAACCGGCTTCGGTGGTGGGGTCATGTGAGGCGAATGGAGGAGGATAGGTTACCTAGGAGGATAATGGACTCTGTTATGGAGGGTAAGAGAAGTAGAGGGAGACCAAGACGACGATGGTTAGACTCGGTTTCTAACGATTTAAAGATAAGAGTTATAGACCTAAATGAGGCCACGACACTAGTTGCAAATCGAGGATTGTCGCGACGTTTGGTAAATTCTCAGAGGCTTGCAGACTGAACGCTGAAAGGCATAACTGTCTATAATGATAATGTATGTATGTATGTATCATTATTGTCAGCATAATTACATTTGGATTAGTGTGGAATCACATGCGAACACACTATTCCTCATGACATCACAAACCTGCACGTTACTCCACAGCAATTGAGTGGTACGCTCCGGAGTTAAATGGTTCTGAACGAGCAGTAGAACACGAAGTTAAAAATACCTCGTACCGACACAGATAGGCTTATGGCGACGATGGGATAGGAAAGGGCTAAGAATGTGAAGGAAGCGTCCATGGCCTTAATTAAGGTACAGCCCCAGCATTTTGCTAGTGTGAAAATGGGAAACCACGGAAAACCATCTTTGGGGCTGCCGACAGTGGTGTTTGAACCCACTATCTCCCAAATACTGGATACTGGCCGCACTTAAGCGACTGCAGCTATCATGTTTTGAAATGTAATATGCTTATAAAATTTGTTTAATTGCACTAATCTACAGTATTACAAATTATTTCAATGTGTAAATATTATACAAGAGTGCAATGCGAACATACCAACAAGTTTGTCTTTTCATAGCATTCATTATTATTACTTGATAATAATTCATTACCTTAGTCCTGTCATTCCCTACTGCCACTTCTCGCTGGATGTGAGGAGAGAAATTAGGTGTCATTCTCAGTCCTGTATTGCTCAAAGGGCCTGTCTTACTGTCAGTACTTAACCCTTGTTACACTAAGGAATGACAATACATTTCTAACATGACTTGTGTGCAAAACCCCTTTGTGCTGGTGCTGTCATAGCTAGATGAGTGGTGTATAGTAATTTTCTATGCATCATATAGATGCTGTATGTTATGATAACAATGTTCACCGATGAAGAAATTTTTTTGAACTGTAAAAAAAAGGAAATTGAAAAGAAGATTTAGGTACTATAAGATAACTATAACAACTAAAACTCTAGCAAGCTTCCATAAGATGTAGCGAGTGTAGTATTTTTTTTACCAGATACTGTTTCGATGTTTAATGAAGCAAACACATAATCTGTAAGTATTTGAAGTTAAATTATTTAGGGAGGAAAACATTGCTGACCTGCTATACTCGCTTGGGGTGGGGAATAGTCAAAAGACTGATCTACAAAAAAACAATTTATGTTGTAGTCCTTCATTCAAAATCTCTGTCCCACAAGTTATATCCTAATGAATGTGCTGACTCAAACAATCCTTCCTCCACGACTCAAATTCTAAATATTACAATCAGTGAAAACAACAGTGTTTGCTTCATCAAACGAAAGCTCTGTTTGTTTCTTGCTAACATAAAAAACATGGATGTAATGTGTGTTCTGTGTGCAATAGTCTAACTGTTCATGTTGTGCGCTCTAGATGATTGGTTTACGTGAATGTAATGTTAAGTTTATATTTTGATTTTGAATTGTTTTGTAACAAAGTGTAATGTACCCACTTATTAAGTATAAATATATCTGCAGCAATTATTTCATACTTCTTTTGACCTTGTACCTGCCTGGTGAATCAAATTATATTTTGTAATGAACTGCTAGAATGAACAAGCAACAAATCAAAATATGTACAGGAGGTCAGAAACAACGTGAAACGCTAACTTCACTCTTATGTCGATATCTCGTGCCATTGTCATTTTATCTGCTGCTCAAGTTAGCCAATCAGATTGCTAAGCAGAAAAATTCAAATGGGCTATACTAGGCGGTGTTGCTAAATCTGGACGTGGCTTGGTTGGGCTTGAGAGCCATGCTGAAAAATTAGCATCAAACCTAATCACACCGTGGGTTTTAGCCAATGCCACCGTAGTACCGTAGCGTGCTTACTATGGGCCGAGTGGTGGCGATTATTGTTTAAAAGAGGAGGTACAACTAGGCAACCATCCTCTATATAACACTAACCAGAGAGAGAAAAAATGGGAGGGATGCGGCACTTCAAAAAATGAAGATGTCAGCCAAAGAAAAAAAGGGCCACGAAGGGTGTGAAATGAAAGACTCCCTAGGATTCGCAACCCTAATACCGTTGGGGTTGGAAAAGAATAAGGGTTGATCAAGGGAGGTCGCATAGAGTAGATGAAAGTGAGGAGCCTGACAAAAGTGGAAGCAATGCAATGGTCCCGTGTCGTCCACCCACGTTCCCTAAGTTTAGAGCCCCTGGGGCCCCTTTTTAGTCACCTTTTGTGACAGGCAGAGGATACCGCGGGTGTTATTCTACCGCCCCCACTCACAGGGGAGAGCCGAGTCTATCAGCAGGGAGGTCTTTGTTCAAGTCCCTCCCCTGGAAAAATGTAATTTCTTCTATTGGTACTCGCAAGCCGCTCATAAGCCACGTCCAGATTTAGCATCACTGGCTCGCAAAGCCCATCTGAAGCCTACTTGAACATTTAACGAAAACCACTCATGACGATTCCTATAAACTTCTGCGTTATCATCCCCAGGACATATCATAGGTATGCGGCTAGAAATTAAAAAATGGATATTTTAATGAAAAGGAGAAAGTTAGCCCTGGACAATAAGGAAAACTGGGCTTAATTGCATAGTACAGTGGCGTTATTAGACGCATATAGTTATAAAGTACATTATGTTTTTGGCTATTTTTGTCGCAGATAAATTGTTCGTATAATTTAGTTTGAACCACTTTTCGTAATAGCCAACTGTAAATTTTTTGTAAATATTGTTACCTAAATACATTATTAATAATTGCTGCCCTTATAGCAGTGTTTTCTCTTCCATGAACGTCATTTGCAGCAGGTACTGGAATTTCTTCGAATGCTCTTCTTGCAGCGAACACAGCCTCATCTCTCTCAGGGACCTCATCTACTGCATTTACAGCGATATTGTGCAAGACGAATGCTGCAACTATGATTACTGGAACACGAGCTAACTTCACCTTTAACCCCATACTGAGACAAAGGAACCGTCTTCTCACAACCCCAAATGATCTTTCTATTGCTGACCTGGTTGCTTTATGGGCTCGATTATAAGCTCGCTCTGCAGCTGTTTGGGCATGAAGTACTGGAGTCAGCAGGTAACGACAACACTGATAGGCATTGTCTCCCAGGAGTATGCCTTCTGGAAAGTCGCCTGTTTCGAACTGAGCATGCACTCGTGAATTAATGAAAATATTGCTATCGTGAGCAGATCCTGGCCATCTTGCTACGATATTTAGGGACCTGAGCCTAGCATCACAAATAACTTGAACATTTAATGAAAACCACCCATGAAGATTCCTATAGACTTCTGCGTTATCGCCCCCAGGAGATACTATAGGTATGTGGGTACAATGTATAGCGCCTATAACACCAGGGAAGTGTTTTGCATCAAAAATCGCGCATGGTTTTCCTCACGTCAATTTGTTCGGAAGGCATTTTTGATGAACTCTTGTTTCAGTGCAGCTTTAAGGTTAGATACGCGATGAATGGCTCTGCAGACTGTCGCTGCATCTACATGCAGTAAATCAACAACGACTACCTGAAAATTTCCCGTGGCAAAGAATCTCAAAGTTAGTAACAACATGTGCATTGGAGACAAAGGTTTGTTTCTCTTGGTAGGTTTTTACTAGATTATCACGCAACCTGAGTTCTAGCTGTTCCACGGTATCTTTTCCCAAGCGATACCTCAGTTTAAATTTCTTGTCACTTAATTCTTCCGTTGGATTTCCTCTTTCACAGAAGACACGGGGAGCCCGACGAAATTCATCATTTTCATCATCGGAAGATATATCTGAGAAATCAGAGTAATCAGACATCTGTAAAATACGAACGAGATAAGATAATAACGTAACCAATTTCTCGAGGTTATGTTACAAAATTATTACATTACACTGCAGTAATAAAAGAAGCTTAATATTGGCTATATACGGACAACTATATCTAGCAATGTGTGAGGTTAGACTTCAGTGGTCTTTTTAATATTTATCGTAAAAACACAGGTAATATTTTATTAACAATCAGCTGTTCTTGTATCGAGATTATGTTACAGAGTTATTACATTACACTGCAATAATAAAATAAGCGTAATATTGCCTATGTACGGAGAACTATAGCTAGCAATGTATGAGGTTAGAATTCAGTGTATTTTTTTACCATTTATCGTAAAAAACACAGGTAATTTTTTATTAACGATCAGCTGTTCTTGTATCTCAATCAGAAAACAACTCCATGAACTTCGATCAAAGAATTTGATCGGAGAAATATCTCCAGTCAAAGTTGATCGTAGTTCAGTGCAATTTGATCTCAGAATAACGTTTATACAATATAAATGTACGAGTTTTGCCTGAACTGGGATCAATTTCGTCTCTGATCTAGGATCAAAAGGTTTATACAATCGGCCCTATATCATTCCTCACTACTCATATCTACTCTATTCAGATGTGGAATGCAATACGAATGCTGACACGCGCCTCACAACATATAACACAGCAGTACATATCTCATGGTATACTATCTTCATTTATAAATTCCATTATCCCGGACTATACGGCAAATACAGTAGAGACAATACGCGATACTTACGGATTTCGCCTTGCTAAAATGGGAGACAATTCGACGGTGACGCTCCTAGTGATTTGACCTGAACAAATCGCGCTAAATTCAAATATAAATGGAAATGTATATACGGAAATGGATAAATAAATTATGTCTAGAAAGAAAGTGGTATTGAGTTATTAACTTCGAAGTTGCTAAAGCAATTCTGGATAAGTGAATGAAGAATTATTTAAAAGGTTATTATTCAAAGACTGAAATTAGACACATAAACAAGATATGAAATGGGCTGCTGTAAAATGGCTTGATCTTTCATTTATGCATTACTCTTTTAGCTTTAGCATTCCTGTCTGAACTTTTACGGTTGGATTTGTCTTTTTTCTCATTTAAAAACATTGTATGATCACATTAAGACACTTGTCAATAAAAATATCGGCACATTCCTTACACACATGATGCAATGAATTAACATTTAAAAGCTGGACAATTTTTCTCTGAAGATGAAGCCTACTAACAGAAAGAAAATCTATAAAATTCCGGCTTTAATCTGAGAAGAGGGATTAAAGAAAGAAAAGTATGAAAATGTTGTCGATAGTGATGCTTTGAGGCATATTTACGTACAATTAGAGTAAAAATGTAACATACCGTTGGCTGTATTGTCGAGGATTTTTAAAGTCGCTGGCCTGGAAATGATCTGAACAGATCTTATAATTTTTATATAAGCGTAACGTCCCTTCTTTCTTGTACACCTTATCCAAATCACTTCTGTGACATTTCAAAACCCACAGATCACACCTACAACAACACATCGGTATTGAAGATTAACTTCTGCACTATAGAATAAAATATGCGTATTACATTTTATGCCCGTTAAAATATGGGTCGAGCAGGTCAGAAGATTATGAAGTACTATAAATATCTCTGTCACTGGAAGAATATATATGCAAACGTAATATTACTTACATATTCTTGTCACGAGGGAACCTGAAGAACGACCGCGCAATTTTTTCTACTTCGTAATTACTGCAGTCAAACACAGCACATACCTTTCCCCTCATGTTGAGAGGAGGTATCAAGGAATGACACATGCTACTATTTAATTATGTTAACTCACTGAAAACGCATAAATAACACCAAAAACTTCACACAAAAATACACGTGCTCTTATGAGAGAATCAGTACTGTTCAGGTCTATCCGCTAGAGTGAGCTCCGATAGCTGTCCCTCGATATCTCGCTCAGTGTCGCGTATTGTCTCTACTGTATTTGTATACGGTGCCTCTTCCCGATTTCTCCGAAATCGCATCCCACCCTCAATACTCCACTTTGCTTCAACCCATTCAATTACACCCATCAAAATAAACGCTACAGTCTACCGAATAGTTTCTCAATATATTCCGCCAAATTGTTCGCAATCCGACAAGCCCTAATTTATACAAAGAAACTCTATTTTAAGACACTAACCATTTACAACGATGCTCAAAGCGTCTTACAATCCCTATCAAATCAAATCAAATCAAATCAAATCAAATCAAATCAAAATCTCTTTATTTGCAAATGAGGTGTCTACCTCGGTGGCAAATGGTACAATAAAATACATTATTGTCAAGCCCTAAATTTTAAATTAACAAGAGAAGAAATTTTTTCTAGGATACAATAATATACAATTTATTCCAACAATTTGTTTCTATTAAACAAACAGATCATCCTTAACATCCCTATCTCCATGCACACCTTCATAATATTGGTATTTATACAGTGTCAAATATCTTCTTTTTCAAATTGAAAAATCCGGAGTTTATTTAACGCTGGTATGAATACCCGGACATTCAGGCATATTAGAGAACGAACAAGCAGATGCAGCTGTCGACAAGGCAAGCCAGCTACTGTCGACCCCTCTCACAGTAGCTGTAGCGCCCCTCGATTACTATATTCTTATCAAAGAGACCACGTATCATACCATACTTGACAGGAGGACTGGTGTCAATCTGCATGTTATAAAGG
Source organism: Anabrus simplex (assembly GCF_040414725.1). NCBI lineage: Eukaryota > Metazoa > Arthropoda > Insecta > Orthoptera > Tettigoniidae > Anabrus > Anabrus simplex. The sequence goes on from NC_090271.1 coordinate 279,062,344, forward strand.
AAACTTTCATTACCAACTACAACCACATGTCCCACATGAACCGTAGTATATGAAGAGTTCAAACTCACGATGGCACACCCCTAACATCATTTGAAAGCTACGAGGCAGTTAAAGATGAAAAACATGAAATTCTAAAGATAATAGACAACTTGATATCTTTGGAGAGGACAGACCGGGAAAGGGTAGCGCTGATCCGGATTCCGAATTATTTGATGAGATAATCAGCTATGTGGGAAACGAAATTGAAAGGAATGGGATTGTAGCGGGAGATCTGAATTTACCAGATTTCATTTCGGAAGGAAATAAGAACGACAGGAGGAATGAACAACAAATGGCAACTGAGTTAATATGGGAAGGACAGCTGTTTCAGAAAGTGATGGAACCAACTAGAGGTAAAAATAGCCTGGATGTGGTGCTGATAAAACCAGATGAGCTCTATAGAGAAACTGAAGTAATAAATGGTATTAATGGTATTAGTGATCATGAAGCTGCTTTTGTCGTAGTTAAAAATAAATATGAAAGAAAGGAAGGTCTTAAAAGTAAGGCTATTAGGCAGTACCATATGGCTGATAAAGCAGGCATGAGGCAGTTTCTAAAAAGTAACTAGGCCTATGACCAGTAGCAAAAAGTAAATAAAAATGGAAACAGACTTTGGGATGGGTTTAAAGCAAATGTTGAGGAATGTGAGATAGATTAGTACCTTTAAAAATGGTAAGGAATGGTAAAGATCAAGTTTATTATAATAGAGAAATAAAGAGACTAAGAAGGAGGTGCATATTGGAAAGAAACAGAGTTACAAAAGGCTGTGGAAGTAAGGAGAAATTGAAGGAACTTACTAGGAAATTGAATCTAGCAAAGAAGGCAGTTAAGGATAACATGATGGCAATCATAATTGGCAGTCATGGAAATTTTAGTGAAAAATAGAAGGGTATGTATAGGTACTTTAAGGCAGAAACAGGTTCCAAGAAGGATGTTCCAGAAATACTAAATGAACAGGGAGTGTGCATGCGAGGATCTCCAAAAACCAGAAGTATTCAGTCAGCAGTATGTCAAGATTGTTGGTTACAAGGACAATGTCCAGATGGAGGAGAAAACTAAAGCTAAAGAAGTATTACTATGTATATATGACAACAATGACATTTGCCATAAGATACAAACGTTGAAAACTACAAATGCGGCTGGAATTTATAAGATTTCTGGGGATATATCAATCAATCAATCAATCAATCAATAAATACTGATCTGCATTTAGGGCAGTCGCCCAGGTCGCAGATTCCCTGTCTGTTGTTTTCCTAGCCTTTTCCTAAATGATTTCAAAGAAATTGGAAAATTATTGAACATCTCCCTTGGTAAGTTATTCCAATCCCTAACTTCCCTTCCTATAAATTATAATTTCCTCAGTTTGTCCTCTTGAATTCCAACTTTATCTTCATATTGTGATCTTTCTTACTTTTATAAACGCCACTCAAACTTATTCGTCTACTAATATCATTCCACGCCATCTCTCCGCAATGGGTTGGGATATAGTACCACACCTGAAGTACTTATTTGATTATTGTTTGGTTGAAGGAGCTGTGCCAAATGAATGGACAGTTGCTATGTTAGCAGCTGTGTATAAAGCTGAAAATTACAGGCCAGTAAGTTTGACATGCGTTGCATGTATGCTTTGGGAATGCTTGCTTTCTGATTATATTAGACATGTTTTCGAAATTAATAATTGGTTTGATAGAAGGCAGTTAGGTTTTAGGAAAGGTCATTCCACTGAAGCTCAAGTTGTAGGATTCTAGCAAGATATATCAGATATTTTGGATTCAGGAGGTCAAATGGGCTGTGTCGCGATTGACCTGTCTGAAGCATTTGGTAGGGTGGATCATGGGAGACTACTGGCAAAAATGAGCGCAATTGGACTAGACAAAAAAGCGGCTGAATGGGTTGCTATATTTATAGAAAATAGATCTCAGAGAGTTAGAGTAGGCGAAGCTTTATCTGTCCCTGCAATAATGAAGAGTGTAATTCTTCAAGGCAGTATTATTGGATCTTTATGTTTACTTATATATATAAATGATATCAGTAAACAAGTGAAATCAGACGTAAGACTTTTTGCGAATGGTATTATTCGGTATAGAGTAATAAATAAGTTACAAGATTGTGAGCAATTGCAAAATGACCTCGATCATGCTGTGAGATGGACAGCAGGTAATGGTATGTTGATAAACGGGGTTAAAAGTCTGGTTGTGAGTTTCACAAATAGGAAAAGTTCTCTCAGTTTTAATTACGGCGTTGATGGGGTGAAAGTTCCTTTCGGGGATCAATGTACGTGTGTAGTTGTTAATACAAGGAAAGATCTTCATTGGGGTAATGACATAAATGTGATTGTAAATATAGGGTACAGATCTCTGCACACGGTTACGTGGGTGGTTAGGGGCTGTGGCAAGGATGTAAAAAGTGGGCATATAAATCTCTGGTAAAACCCGAACTAGAGTATGGTTCCAGTGTATGTGACTCTCTCCAGGATTACCTGATTCAAAAACTGGAAGAAATCCAAAGAAAAGCAGCTCGATTTGTTCTGGGTGATTTCCGACAAAAGAGTAGCGTTACAAAAATGGTGCAAAGTTTGAGCTGGGATGAACCAGGAGAATGATTACGAACTGCTCGACTAATAAGTGGTATGTTCCGAGCTGTCAGTGGAGTGATGGCGTGGTATGACTTTAGTAGACGAATAAGTTTGTGTGGCGTTTTTAAAAGTAGGAAAGATCACAATATGGAAATGAAGTTGGAATTCAAGAGGACAAGATGGGGAAAATATTAATTTATAGGAAGGGGAGTTAGGGATTGGAATAACTTACCAAGGGTGATGTTCAATAAATTTCCAATTTCTTTGAAATCACTTAAAGAAATGCTAGGAAAGCAACAGATAGGGGATCTGTCACCAGGGCGACTGCTTTAAATGCAGATCAGTATTGATTGATTGATTGATTGCTTGCTTGCTTGCTTGCTTGATTGATTGATTGATTGATTGATTGATTGATTGATTGATTGATTGATTGATTGATTGATTGATTGATTGATTGATTGATCATACGCTTAAAATTAAATCATGTAATTACACCATAATACAAATATCTTTTCCAAATTGCTAATCTACGTTACTGCATATGTGGCGATCCCTTTGGAGATGTAAAGCATTCATTTTTCCAATATCCTGGTTATTCCTTCCCACGACGCATATCTTAACTCGTCTGGCACTTTTGAAAATCCCTTTCCCAACCAGTGTTTCCTGTTTTTAATAGAGCTTACCCCCACTATAATAAATATCATGAATCAGTTCCTTGATGACTCCACATTGATTTTGTATACATTAGCAATTCACTTAAGAGCTCAAAACCATCAAGAATAAGAATAAGAAGTAACTCACTTGTTTAACAAACGATCATACGCTCCTGCTTCCATTTGTGCCGTGTGCAACCACATTTAGTACTGGATCTACGAATATACAGTCAATACCGAGAGTGTATACCATCATTGTTCGTAGTTTGCGTGTGTGCAAGTGTTGTATTGCGAGTGATACATGGATTAATATCCTATGATTGGGTAAATTTATAAATAAGTTTTGTGACTGGGTGACATTAACAGAGCCCACAACCCTCACGAAGAAAGAGAAGAAAAAGAAGACACATACACCCAGTCCCCATGCGAGCGGAGTTAACCAATTATGGTTTAAATTGCCGACTCTGTCAGGAATTGAACGCGGACCCCTGTCACCAAGGAGAACAGGGAAAGTATAGTTGAAGTAAAGTTAAATGAAAGCAATATGAGACTCAACTAGTTAGCGCTTAACACTTCAATGTTAAGAGCCATGTTGAGTAGTGCGGGGATGTTGTTTAACATGCTATTGTGTTTATCCCTTAACTAGCTGATGTACTCCTGCTTCACTACGGAATTCTACTTTGTTTACAAAATTCTATGTTAGGTAGTGTACCGTACACGTTATGAGCAAGATTGTATTAAATTGCATAGCTCTTAACATTACCCTAGAAGCGCGACGGGGTATTCAACAAACGTCTTTTCTCATGTGAAGACTGGGTAAGGGAATTTTCATTGTAATGGTAGGTCCACTTGCTTATGATTGGTCGCAATTAGGTTGGCGAGTTTTCATTCACTCACTCTCCATCTGCCTTTTTACAGCGTCAGAAAGAATGTCTTACTGGTTTTACCATTTGAAATGAACATACGTCCTTACAATGATGTCAGTAGAAATGGCGCGATTAAAAGCAATTCTTTCATATGAAATACTCGACCAAAGAAAAACCACACATGTTCTCACCTTTAATGAACAGTAAGCTATTACGCTGCTGATCTAACAGTCCAATGCCCAGAGCTGGAATGTCCAAGCCGCAGACAGCCGTGATCCAAGAACACTCTTCGTCTTTCTTCGGCGGCGTGAGGAGGAGAGGAGGAGTAGTATAGTGGAGAGTCCCAAGGCAAAAACTCTGCCCTTTTACTAAATTTTTTCCTAGGAGTACCCGGTGAGTCTGAAAATCTCAATTCACTACACTGGCGGTCGAAAAATCTATCTGACTTGGTTGCAAATTTTTCCTCCAATCCAGAGCACTGCTAATTTGGAATAAAATGAACATAGAATGAAAGTGAAGAGGAAGAAGATTTTCTTAATAAACGGCTCTTTTCAGGGTTGAATGTTGAGTTATTTAGTGAATTGTGGTTTTATAATTTAGAATAGGCCTAAATTGTAATTCTAGACCAGGTCATACTACTACTACTACTACTACTACTACTACTATTATTACTAAGTGAGCCTCTGCCGTGAGTGTGCACACAGCTCATTCGAAACACCGCGTCAGAGTAAGGATCGAATAGCTGGAATACTATGATTAACCAGTGGGTATGTACCAGCAGTATCAAAAAATTTATGACGCAGAGGAATGAAAATGCTAAAGAAAAATGTTTTCTAACTCCCCAGATATTTCGCGGCAATATTCAGTCAGGCTTTCACACTCGGTACGCAGCAGTAATCCCATCTATCGGAACTGAGTGGCAGCATACGAGACAAAGAACATCACAACAAACAATGGTCAATGTAATATTATTGCTGCTCAATGTTATGCGCTTTCGATATTGTAGGCCTTCACACTTAGGTTTCTTCCGACACTGAAATGCTTCTCTTATCATAGTTAGTACGATAAAACTGAATAAAACATAAATGATCGGAAATTGTATTCCCTATGACTTTTGTTATGTAGTACCTTTCGCTAGGACAAATAACAAAGGTATATAAAAAAACAAATTTTGGGCGCCTTCCCCTAAACTACAATGTCATCCAGGGTGAATAAAATTGTTTATGGCTTAGACTGTATTTTCTTATTACCCGACTCTATATACCGATTTTCATTATATTCTGTGGTACTCATCGATACTAGTAATGAAATGTTAGGAAAGTTGTTCTGTTTTCTTGAAATTGATCTCACGGATTCTAAGGGTATAAACTAGTCTATTTCTGGCATAAAATAATCCAAAATGAATTTCTAGCTTTTTCAAAGAAATTTTGAAAAATAACAAGCATAGTTGGGACGTAATATCACTGCTCCTATTCAACATAAGAGACTCATTGCTGCTTTAGATTACTTTTCAATACGTTCTGAGTTTTGTATAACAGAATAGTTTTCGTAGCTTTAATAGGGCCAAATTTATTAATGTTTCTCTATAAATTAAAATATTCTCATAGAGAAAAATAATTTAATTGCAGGGATCCGCATTATTTAGCAACAATTTGGTTTTTAAATGAAGTTAATATCTCTATTCCATATACAGTACAGACAATACGCGACACTCTGTAATATATCGAGGGGCAGCGATTAGAGGTCTGTCTAGCGGAGTGACCTGAGTGTTACTGATTCTGTCATAAGAGCACGTGTATTTGTGTGTGAAGTTTTGGGGGTTATTTATGCGTTTGCATTAAGTTGACGTAAGTAAATAGTAGCGCGTGTCATTCCTTTATATCTCCTCTCAATATGAGTGGAAAGATATGCGCTGCGTTTGGCTGCAATAACTATGAAGTGCAGAAGGATTCACGATCTTTCTTCCGTCCCTCGTGATAAGAAGATGTAAGTAAATACTGTGTTTGCCTATATATTCTTCCAGTTACAAAGATATTTTTATAGAAGGCCTACTTCCTAAACTTCTGACCTGCGCGACCCACATTTTAACTGACTTAAAATATTATAAACTTATTATATTTTATTAGTGCAGCAGGTAATCTTCAATACCGATGTGCTGTTGTAGGTGTTATTTGTGTTTTGATTTAATTCAGGAAAATGCATATGCGTGTGGCTGGTTGTGTTCCAAGTTACCCCATTTGGAATGCCTTAATGCGTTGTGAAGCACTGAAGAAAATATGTTTGATTTAAGAAATGTGATGATGATACAAATTTCCTTTACCCTAATGTAATGGCAAGTAATGCTTATAGGGAAATTTTGAATGTTTTTGCGGATGAATTTATAGATTTTCTTTCTGTTAGTAGGCTTCAAGTTAAAAGGAAAATTGTCCAGCTCTTGAATGTAAATGCTTTGAATCGTGTGTAAGGAATGTGCCGATATTTTTATTGACAAGTGATCTAATGTGATGTACAATGCATTTAAATGAGAAAAAAGACAAATCTAGTCGTGAAATTTCAGGCAGGTATGCTAAAGCTAAGAAAGTAATGCATAAATGAAAGATCTAGCCCTTTCGCACCAGGCCATTTCACACCTTAATTACATGTTTAATTTCAGTCTTTAAATTATAACCTGTTAAATAATTCTTCATTCATGTATCCAGAATTGCTTTAGCAACTTTGAAGTTAATATTTTACAACACTTTTCTTCTATACGTAATTTATTTATCCATTTCCGTATATACTGTACATTTCCATTGATATTTGAATTTAGAGCGAATTATCAGGTCACGACACTAGGAGCACCACCTGCGAATTGTCTCCCATTTTAACAAGGCTAAATCCGGAAGTGTCACGTTTTGTCTCTACTGTATTTGTCTATTCTAAGTGTAGATGTCATTTTCCAATGTAATGACAAATATTGGAAAAAGGAAACGTGAGAAAACGTCACTTACAGTTGAGATACACATTTAGAGTAATGTAGCTTATTTCTATGCTCCTAAAAGCCTCCTGATGCATAGGTGGTGCCTTCTTCTTAGGATTTTTGGTCAATCTTGTGCTTACTCCCCGCCCGTAAGTATCCCCGACGTTGTTTTTGCTCCGGAGTACACTGCTTCATAGCTACAGTAAGGTGCTCCTTATCTGTGGCACCTACGCAGGGCACTGTATACTTGCCTGGATTGATGCCAGCCTTCTTGAGGATGTCCAGTTCTGACGTACAGCCGTTGTTAAAGTGGCAAATACTGTCCATTACTCCATGTTGGAAGATTTTTCGTCCTATGAACACATCCTTAGGGCAACGTTGCCAAATCATGCCGTTGAACGATTCATAGGGATTCTGTGTTTTCCCATGTAAGCATTTTGCCAGCATGTCAGGAGCAGTAAGTTTCTCATATACAGGCCTTATAATGCGCACAATTTCTAATGGCAAACCATGCTTATGTTTATAGGAATCACGCTTACCATAAGCCACTGCCCTCTGAATTGAGCACCATTCTTCCGGACCTTCTGGGAACTTGCCTTGAAGATTGAGACTATTACTGGCACAGATGAAACAGTTTTGCACAAATTGCCTTTGACATAGCCTGCATGCTGCTGGTGTAAGATCTCAGTGCTATGCCGAAATAATTTTGCAGTTTATCAATCATTATATCCGTGAGCTTTCGCTTGCCACCAAACTTCTTCTCAGAAGCTAGTTTTCGGAGTGCAGTACCGACTCTTTTCTGACAGTGTCCTACACACTCCCGCTTCACTATCTCTTAGCCATTATATGGATTCACTTCATGGACAATTTTGAAACTTTTAGAATCCCCACCACACAAGTACTTCCGATATCGCAAATTCCAATTTGACTTGGAACGAATGAAGATTCTAGTAGCACCCACAGGTTCCATAATAGAAGAACCCTCGTAGTTAGCATCACATTAATGTTTGTGATCTACCTCCCAAGCCTGGAAAGCAGGATAATTTTTATCCCATTTCATGTGTTTCTTGCAGCTAGCACAATTCGATGTTAATATTTCAGTATCAGTTACCTTACCAGTGTCTATTGATATATACTAAGGCCCACGAGAGTTAAAGTCTGACGTTTAACGCCACCGGCGAAAAAATGTTGACTAACGCTGTTCGAAAATGGTCTGTTGCTATGGCAACGATAACAGAAATGCCACATTTAAGGATGCTATCGCCACGTGGTTGGCTTGCTCTCAGTCGCTTTGATTATATTGTTCGGAGTTGCACTGTGTTAGCTGTGTTCATTGTTGCTGGTTTATGTAATAATTTAAGTGTTTGTTTCCCGAATGTTATTTTGGGATTTTGTTTATTTTTTGTAAGTTAATCAGTGGGTAATTTTACAGTTCTATTCTCTATCTAACATGTGTATTTGTTGAGGTTACTGTCAGTTTAGTGAATATGGAATCTCATATTTATCGGCAATGGCGTGTTTTGTGTTAAATGCCGGAATTATTAGCACGAGCTTAGGAACGGGTCAGAGTTTATTGAATTGCATTACGCCAACAGAGTTGATTAAATATTCAGCCTGTATAAAAGGGTGATAACCACAGATTGAGGTAACTATGACAACGCAGCATACTTCGCAGTTACTGCTTTAACCGCTTAAATGTCAGACTTCAACTCTTGTGGGCCCAAATACAGCTGTCACCAAACCTAAAAGCGATGTAAACGCACGACGATGCCATGATCCATCAACTGACACCCCACTTTACCCACTAGTGATTTCTCTAACTTTCTGTGCAACTGACTGCACACTTTCTCCAGCTACTTCGGTAAAGATCTCACTAAAAGAATTGACATGTCTCTGAAATGAATTTGCGGTCGGTGGTGGAGGGATATTCATTAAATAGGAGAATTTCTTTGAATATTGAATTTTTACGACCGTATTGTAACCGAAACCGACTTTCAACATATTAGGTCGTGTTACGTACATTTAGTACGTGTTGACGAGATGTTAAGTACAGGAAAAATTGGCCAACCGGACACCAGTGGGATCCGAACCCACAACCCCCGATTTCGCGTCGGTTGCTCTACCAATTGAGCTATGGTGGCCCAGGCCATCTTTGTTCTGTTGGAAAGGATCTGACCTACAGGTCAGGCACTACTGCTAGCACATTGTAGAGTGCGTTTAAGTCGCCCTTGAGGGCCAAGTCAATGAATATTGAATTTTCACGACCGTATTGTAATCGAAATCGACTTTCAACCTATTACGTCGTGTTACGTACATTTAGTACGTGTTGAAGAGATGTTAAGTATAGAATGAAAATGGCCAACCGGACACCAATCAATAAAGATAAATTAAAATTGGCCACGAACCCCTCCACAATAATAATTAATAAGCCTAAATATGCATCTTTCACCTACATTAACCCCATTATACATCAAATCACTACCCCTTTAAAAACAAGATATTAGGGTAGCCTATAAGACCCATAATTCTAATCAAAAGCTATTTTTCAACCACAATAAGATAAACTCGGACAACAATAAATTTTCGGGCTCTGGCATTTATAGACTGAAATGTGCTGAATGTAACAGTTCATACATTGGTCAAACTGGTAGAAGCTTTGCAATTAGATATGCAGAACATTTCAATGCCCAAAAGCACAATAAACACTCAGCCATGAGCATCCATATGAAAGACACCGGACATAGTTTTACCACAATCGAACAGGATCTCCAAATTTTAAAAAGACTAGATAAAGGCAGGCTCATGACCGAGTTCGAAAATTTATACATTTTTTGGACCAAAAATATAATAAGAATAAAAATTTAAATGATCCAATAGACAACCGAAACCCTCTTTACGAACAATTAATATTTTCGCTCAATAGTTTAAATCTGAAAGACAAAAGACTTGTTAACGTCCTCAAAACAAGCTCTCCAAGCACCCCCACTAAGCCGCTCAACTCATCATGCCCCTATTCTCCCTCCAATACACACAACTCCTCCCCAAGCGCCAATCACATACCCACAGCCCCGCCTTCTCAAATCCACTCCCCTCCTCTAAGACGTCACACGTACAACACGACGAGCAGGACATTAGCGACAGCCAGTTCTCCACAAACCTCCTAGCAATTAGGTAACAGCTCAACAGCTTTCAAGGTAAGTTTTAACTTTCACATCTTTCATTTCTCAATGATTTCCCCCTTTTTTCTCTTTTTTCTTCATTTTACTTAACTAATTAAGACAAATCCTCCATTTTCAGATTTCCCTCACATGTAAGACAGCTCAAACACCGATTGCACTGCACAACATTTTCGACCGTTGCCCATTCAACCAACAACTGACTTTCCCACATTTCAATAACAAAATATACGCGAACTTTTAGTCAACTAGGAAGAACCTAATGATGTTTTTAACTATCTTCATTTGAAGCCGGTGTTGTTTTAACTCTGTCTTAGCACAGCCTCATTTTATAATCAACAATAGCTGTTCACTTGCACTGTGCACTCCATTCATATAGAGAGTGACCAACGGAGTTGACTACCTCATGAATCCTAGGGCGAATTATTTTGGTTGGAGCCAAATTACAAATAGACAAATTGGAATGTTTTACCTCATCAATTTTAACAATTATAAATAAGTGTACAGTAATTATAAATTGTGTTTTATTTTGCCAACATTGGTATATACTACGTAGAACTACTCAATATCATATAGACTCTGATTACTTTCATTTTTATACTGTGCATATGATGGCCTCATTTTAATATTAAGGAACCACTAGCGTATTTTACTATGTGTAACTAGTCTATTGTCATTTCGTTTAGGATAGGACTTTGTACGTGTTTTTAATGTATTCTTTCTTACATATTATGTTCATAATTTCCAACCAAACGTCTGGTTTAATTTGGAGGTGCTTTGATATGACTGATGATGCCCCACATGGAGGGCGAAACATGTCTCCATTTTAACGATGTTTAACTAAAAATGTTAACACCCTGTAATGTATTGAATAGGTTGGAGTCCAATAAATTCTCTTATATTATTACTGAGATTCTTTCAATACGGAAAATAAAATGAATTTCATTACTTGTAATGATAAAGCCAACCAGGCTAATAAAAATAAAACCGGGCGAGTTGGCCGTGCGCGTAGAAGCGCGCGGCAGTGAGCTCGCATCCGGGAGATAGTAGGTTCGAATCCCACTATCGGCAGCCCTGAAGATGGTTTTCCGTGGTTTCCTATTTTCACGCCAGGCAAATGCTGGGGCTGTACCGTAATTAAGGACACGGCCGCTTCCTTCCAACTCCTAGGCCTTTCCTATCCCATCGTCGCCATAAGACCTATCTGCGTGCGGCTGTGAGCTTGCATCCGGGAGATAGTATGTTCGAATCCCACTATCGGCAGCCCTGAAGATAGTTTTCCGTGGTTTCCCATTTTCACACCAGGCAAATGCTGGGGTTGTACCTTAACTAAGGCCACGGCCGATTCCTTCCAACTCCTAGGCTTCTCCTATCCCATCGTCGCCATAAGACCTGTCTGTGTCGGTGCGACGTAAAGCCCCTAGCAAGAAAAGACCTATCTGTGTCGGTGCGACGTAAAGCCCGTAGCAAGAAAATAAAATAATAAAAATAAAAATAGATATCAAAAACTCAAAATCAAAATCGGTAAAATTTCAAAAGATATTTTATTCTTAAAAGAATGTTTAAGATTAGGTCTGGTGCCGAATTTCTTAAAATCAACTCAAGGGAAAAACATTCCAACACTCAAATCTAAAGACGTCCTAAATAATGTCAACACATCTGGCTTAGAAATGAAATTAAACTAATGTATAGCAAAATTCCCTGCTAAACTTGCAGCTTTACCGGGAACATTTGATCACTGCTCAATCATTATCACCTCTCGAATGGAGCTCATACCAAAGACACATTGCACGTAAATTGCAGAACATATTAGACAAAAAACAAAAACCTTAGACCACAAGTTGACATGTCTATTTGAAGAGAAACCTAAATCCATAAACCAAAACAAAAATAGATAAACTTTCACCCCCTCATGGAAAAACACTCCAACCACTATCAATTTATCTAACACCACATTTTCGGATAATGAAATCAATTTCTTTCACCAAGGCCTAAAATATAATTGGCCTAGTCCAAATAAAGCCGAGGACATAATTACCACAATAGCCGAAGTTGAATCCAACATAAATAAACAAATTCCCTTCGACAGACAAAATGACGTGAGATATGAGATAAAAAAGAAATTACCCACCCTTGTCAAAGAAGTCTCCAACATGAATAATTTTACCGTTCTTAAACAAACCCACGAATTAAGAAAAAAAGGTAGACGCCAATAATGTTATAGTAACGAAAGCCGACAAAGGCAATACAGTAGTCCTAATGAATAAACACTACTACATCCAAAAAACCGAGGATTTCTTTTCCGATAATTCTTACACAATAATTTCAAAAGATCCTATCTTAAAAACTCAGCGTAATTTAAAAACACTCCTAAAAATTCACCTTTTTTATTTAATGAACACGAACATCAAAAACTCATCAACATGAATCCCAAATTACCCACCGACAGATCACTGCCAAAAATACATAAAAATGACGTTCCCATTCGACCCATCATAAATAGCCGAAACAGCCCAACGTACAAAACTTCTCAATTCCTCCAAAAATTCCTTAAGAAACACTTCACATTTCACAATAAACACCCTATTATAAACTCAATAGAATTATGCGAAACTTTAACTAAATTTAATTTGCAGTCTAACCACATAATGTGCTCATTTGACATTACCAATATGTTCTCGAACATTCCCGCTAAAAAAATTATCGAAATCATACGAACTAATCTTTCTAAACACAGCACCTTAAGTCAGTTAGAAATAGAAGAATGCTTACAATTACTAACTTTCGTACTTCATAACAATTATTTTACGTTCCATAATAAGATATACAAACAAGAAGGTCTAGCCATGGGTGATCCCATTTCGGGAATACTCGCCGAAATTTGTATGGAGCATCTCGAAAATAGTAAAATAACAAACAGCATTAATGGTTTGTGTCTTTGGCTACGCTATGTTGATGACACACTAGCAATAATAGACAAAAGCTGCAACAATAGTGAAGACATACTGACTTACTTAAACAGCCTTCATAATTGCATCAAGTTTACTAAAGAAGATGAGGACAATAATTTCATCAATTTTTTAGACATTACAATCACCAGGACCTTAAACAATTTCGATTTCCAGATTCACAGAAAACCTTCATTCACTCCCACAACCATAAAACAAAATTCTCTTCACCCACAATCGCACAAACAAGCCTCGTTTTACAGTTTAATGTACAGAGCGTTAAACATTCCCATGTCAACCGTCAATTTAAAAAAGAAATAAGTACCATAAAAGAAATAGCTGTTTTCAATGGATACAATCCCTCAATCATACAGAAAATAATCAATAAAGTGAAATTGAAATTGGCCACGAACCTCTCCCCAATAAAAATTAATAAGCCTAAATATGCATCTTTCACCTACATTAACCCCATTATACATCAAATCGCTACCCCTTTAAAAAACAAGATATTAGGGTAGCCTATAAGACCCATAATTCTAATCAAAAGCTATTTTTCAACCACAATAAGATAAACTCGGACAACAATAAATTTTCGGGCTCTGGCATTTATAGACTGAAATGTGCTGAATGTAACAGTTCATACATCGGTCATACTGGTAGAAGCTTTGCAATTAGATATGCAGAACATTTCAATGCCCAAAAGCACAATAAACACTCAGCCATGAGCATCCATATGAAAGACACCGGACATAGTTTTACCACAATCGAACAGGATCTCCAAATTTTAAAAAGACTAGATAAAGGCAGGCTCATGACCGAGTTCGAAAATTTATACATTTTTTGGACCAAAAATATAATAAGAATAAAAATTTAAATGATCCAATAGACAACCGAAACCCTCTTTACGAACAATTAATATTTTCGCTCAATAGTTTAAATCTGAAAGACAAAAGACTTGTTAACGTCCTCAAAACAAGCTCTCCAAGCACCCCCACTAAGCCGCTCAACTCATCATGCCCCTATTCTCCCTCCAATACACACAACTCCTCCCCAAGCGCCAATCACATACCCACAGCCCCGCCTTCTCAAATCCACTCCCCTCCTCTAAGACGTCACACGTACAACACGACGAGCAGGACATTAGCGACAGCCAGTTCTCCACAAACCTCCTAGCAATTAGGTAACAGCTCAACAGCTTTCAAGGTAAGTTTTAACTTTCACATCTTTCATTTCTCAATGATTTCCCCCTTTTTTCTCTTTTTACGTCATTTCACTTAACTAATTAAGACAAATCCTCCATTTTCAGATTTCCCTCACAAGTAGGGCAGCTCAAACACCGATTGCACTGCACAACATTTTCGACCGTTGCCCATTCAACCAACAACTGACTTTCCCACATTTCAACAACAAAATATACGCAAACTTTTAGTCAACTAGGAAGAACCTAATGATGTTTTTAACTATCTTCATTTGAAGCCGGTGTTGTTTTAACTCTGTCTTAGCATAGCCTCATTTTATAATCAATAGAAGCTGTTCACTTGCACTGTGCACTCCATTCATATAGAGAGTGACAAACGGAGTTGACTACCTCATGAATCCTAGGGCGAATTATTTTGGTTGGAGCCAAATTACAAATAGACAAATTGGAATGTTTTACCTCATCAATTTTAACAATTATAAATAAGTGTACAGTAATTATAAATTGTGTTTTATTTTGCCAACATTTGTATATACTACGTAGAACTACTCAATATCATATAGACTTTGATTACTTTCATTTTTATACTGTACATATGATGGCCTCATTTTAATATTAAGAAACCACTAGCGTATTTTACTATGTGTAACTAGTCTATTGTTATTTCGTTTAGGATATGACTTTGTACATGTTTTTAAATGTATTCTTTCTTACATATTATGTTCATAATTTCCAACCAGACGTCTGGTTTAATTTGGAGGTGCTTTGATATGACTGATGATGCCCCACATGGAGGGCGAAACATGACTCCATTTTAACGATGTTTAACTAAAAATGTTAACATCCTGTAATGTATTGAATAGGTTGGAGTCCAATAAATTATCTTATATTATTATTCTTTGCATCTGCCTAACCACAACTGATAGCACGCATGCTGTGCACCAAACTCCTGTTTACATCGGTAACTTGTCCTTGTTTCTAGGAAAAAATGTCTTGTGTTTGATAGCCATACATCTTACATGATAATAATATAGAAATGGCCCAGCCAAATCTCTGATTATCTTCTTCGTTTATAACTAAACTACCACATGTCAAACATTCAGGGCAAGCTACAAATGAAATAATAGTCTGTAGACATTCTAAATCAAACAGAATGTTCCCAGAGCAAAAATTAACATCACTAAATACGTCAGTATTTACAATGTCTGAACCTAACCTATGTGAATCGCGTTTTGGCACGCAATTATTCACACTATCAGTAACACTGTTATTTAGAAATTCCGTAGGTGTGTTAGCGTGCCGATTCCTTTGTAACACCCACGATTTCCATCTCTTTTGCATACGAGACTTGGAGCTCATCTTTCAAAATATAACATGAAGACTTCTTCTTATTTTTTGTTGTTCGGCGCTGCACAAACGCAGTTTACCCAGTCACCAAATGTACAATCGCTTGAACACTGTAGTCTCTATTTTTTATTATATGAATGTTACATGTGTGCGTATAGAACGATTGGTCATTATTATCAGGAGAATGTATGTTGAAATTACGAAGAACTAGATACAACACATTGAGTAATTTCAATTGTGTGAGAGTATTCAAAGACAATTGTTTCATTGATTTAAGTAGTCCGTGATGGCCAGCACAATTTCCGGTGTGGGATTGGATACTAGGTAAGAGACACGTGTGGGAAAGGCAACCTGTTGTTCTAATAATCGTTGAAAGAGAATGTTTCGTTGTGAGTTAAATGTTTTACATTGGAGAATAATGTGATTAGCATCCCCGATAGCGTTACCACAATTACATAGCGGTGAGTCATTTAACTGAAATCTAAATTTATAGGCAGGTGTGAGTACATGGTTAAAACGAAGGCGAATTATAGTGGTAACATGCCGACGTGTGTATTTCCCTTTAGCAAACCATGGCCGTAAACAGATAGAAGGTTGCACATTAAAATAAAAACCACCCTTTTTAAGTCGCAGATCCTTTCCAATCGTCCTGCCATTCCTGACAAAGTGCATGTTTTATGAGAGGTTGAATATCGGTAGCGGGAATAGCGATGTTACAGTTGAACCCATTTCCTAAAGCAGCGTCTTTGGCAAGTAAATCAGCTTTAAGATTGCCATTAATATTAGAATGGCCTGGAATCCAGACCAACGTTACATCCTGATAGTTTTGGTCTAGGTTAAATAGTAGTTTTTTAATATTGAGGACATACCACGAACTTGGACTTTGAGTTGATTGTATGCATTTTAGAACACTCTGTGAATCAGAAAATGTGATGACTTTGGGAATAGCATGAAGTTTGACATATAATAGGGCCTGCCGAGTGGCGAATGCTTCAGCAGTGAAGATAGAAGCATGTTTTGGTAGTGTGAATTTACCGGAGGTTTTAGATGAAGGTATATAGTAGGCTGCTCCGACACCTTGGTAATTTCGAGAACCATCCGTGTAAATACTTAATGTATCCTGTTGAGGAGATAGGCATACTGGAAATCGAAAAGAAATAATATGAGAAGATTGTATGCTTTGTTTGGTATTGAATCTGAATTGGGATATAAGTTGTGGTTTATACAATGATACAGAGTATGGGAAGGAATAATGAGGTAGAGAAGGACATTTAATGACTTGATTGTTATAATCTCTAATGTTATCAAAGGCTGTTAAGAGGTCAGGCGTTTTTAATTTTGTATTAGGGTATTTTTGAAAATATTCCGAGAGAAGTTGTAATTTAGGAAATAACAAATAGGAGGTAAGCGAAATTTTTCTTAGTAAGAACTTGTTTGCTACAAACTTTCTCCGTAAGAACAACGGCATTTCTCCAGTTTCAACCAGCAACGCGTTAGTGGGGGTTGATTTCAATGCACCAATGCATAGTCGTATCGCTTTGTATTGAATAACGTCTAATTTATGGACAAGGGTGGCAGATGCCATGTTAAAAAAGAAGCATCCGTAATCTAACCTTGATCGTATGGTATTCTTATAGATTGTCAACGCCATGACTGGGTCAGCCCCCCAGTTCCTCCTTACGATAGCTTTGAGAATATTTGAAAAGTTATTTGTTTTATAGTGTAGGGATTCAAAATGATATTTCCAGGTTAACTTATTATCTAAATATATACCTAAATATTTATAGGTTGTGCGAATCGGAATGATTAAAGTACTACTTTGTATTGGTGATTGATCATAAATTCGTTTATTGGTGAATACCATGGCAGCACACTTATTCTGCGAACTTCGAATCCATGGTCATTGAACCAATTATTTGCGTTGTCTAGTGCTTGCGAGATGGTTTGTCTGGCTTCCAATACGGTACTTTTAGTAACGTATATTAGGACATCATCCGCGTACGTAATTATGCGAGTATCACGAGTGATGAGTGTTTCTAGGTCTTTTAGGTATAATGTAAATAATATACCACTTAGTACGTCACGTTGGGGTAAGCCCTTGGAACTATAACGAATGTTAGGAGGCTGCCATGATGATTTAACGTGTAGGCATCGATAGTATAAAAGTTGCCCAATGATAGTTATAAAATTGGGAGGAAATTGCATATCCGTTAATTTTTGGAGTAATACATGAATATTAACATTATCATATGCCTGTTTGATGTCTATGAAAATGGCAAGAGTATCTTGTTTTCGAAATCTAGCTAAAGAAAGATCCGTTAAGAAAATGTTTATAGCGTCAAAAGTACTTCTTCCCTTGATAAAAGCAAATTGGTATTTTGGCAATAAATTATAATATTCCAAACACCATAGCAGTCGACTGAGCAGTATACGTAGAAAAACCTTCCTAATACAGGATCCCAAGGTTATGCCTCGGTAGCGTGGATATACATGTCCTTCAGTTGGCCGTTTCTCTAATGGCACTGGGAGAAATTGATTCCAATCCTGTGGAGTTGTGGCGGACGTTAAAACCGAATTGAAGTACGTGATAAAAATTTTTTGGAGCTCTGTGTGGAAGATGTTGTATCATTTTGTAAGTAATGCAATCCGGGCCCGGAGAAGTGGAAGTCTTACCTTCAACAGCAGTGAGGAATTCTATTAGTTCAATGGGTTGCATAAGTGTGTCAAATTGAACATTATGTACGGGCGAAGACAGCGGAAATTGGGGTATCACGAAATCTGGAGTTAGTTCATTATAAAATGTCTGTAGATTATCAGGATGAATGGTAACAGTATTGTGTCGTCATTGAATGTGTTCTAGGGATCGAATAGCAGACCAAATACTTTGTGGATTAGTATTTCTATGAATAGTAGAGATTAATTTTTTCCAGGATTCCTTTCGTTTATGATTAAAGGTGCGTTTCATAAGTGCAGTATACTTCTGGTAAAGGATATAGTGATAATATGTGAAGTTAGTTCGAAGTTGTCGAAAGAGAATTTTGCAGCGTTTGACCATTGCATCACATTGTTTATCCCACCATCGTATTACAATTTGTTCAGGCTTGGACGTGAATGTTTTTGGGTGAATAGGATGATACATATTGAGATATTCGATAATTGCAGTAAGAAATGATGAATATTGCATGGTAGGGGAAGAACTGTGTTTGAGCATAGCATTTAAATAGCTATGAAACATATCAAAATCAAAATCATGGAGTGACCTGTCGTGCCGGTGTTGGTTATTTGTAGAAGAATCGAAATTTATAGAACCAATATTCCCACTAAGTGAAAGAAATATGGGGAAATGGTTACTGAGATGAGTATCTTTAATTGCCAAAAAATACGGTGACCCAATGAGATACTACAAATAGAAAGATCGACAGCGCTTTTAGCTTGCCCCGGTGCTGTGAGTCGTGTAGGAGATCCATCATTTAATATTAGTAGGTCTAGGGTCTGCGTTACATTAAGAATTTTCCTACCCTTAGCAGAAATGTGCTGAGATCCCCATGCGGTGTGATGGGCATTCATATCTCCGGCAATTATAAAATGAGGATAAGGAGTAAACTGAGAGAAAAAATTATACCATTGTGTAGCTGTATCCTGTATACGAGGGGGACAATAAAGGTTCACAATGACCAGTTCATTAATTTTCACTGCTACAAAAAAGGTGCCTCTTATATGATGGGCAACCTCCAACCGTTGATATGTTATTCCAATGGCAATAAGCGTTAGTACGCCGCCATATCCACTACCATCCATTCGTTCCGTTTTATAACCCGCAAATCGAAAAGTATACATGGGTTTCAACCAGGATTCTTGAGTTAATATTATATGGGAATGATATTCATTAATAAGTTTAACTAACTCATGTCTCTTACCTAGTAAGCTTTTACAATTCCACTGGAGAATCGAAATTGCCATGTTCGATGAGACTATTGACTTTGTCATTTATACTCTTAACCAAGTAACTCCATTGTGGGTTACCCCGTAATAATTCCATGAGTATTAAAAACTCAGCACGTAGTGCCGATTGTAGTATACTTGGGTTAAAGGATAATGAATTATCCTTCTGGAAACTACTTCCTGGTTCATTATTAGAGGAGGACACTGTAGACCGAATCCCTGAACCACTCGGCGCGTGGGTAGTATTAGTTATGGGAGATGAACGATGTTCTGTTCTGGTGGTTCCAATTATTTGAAGGTAACCGTCCCTATCATAACCAGGGGGAGGTGTGATCCGAGGTTCACGATAGATAACTTCCGTAAATTTTCTTTTTTTAGGAAGCTCGACTGTTTGGTTTGATTCGGAAGAGTGTAATGGGGGAAATTGCTGCGTTACTGAAAGTGGGTTATATGCCTTAGGCTGTACTTGATTTTGTGCCTCTTCGAAAGATATATTTTGAATGCACATATTTTTTTAAAGTAACTTGTTTGTTATGAACTTCGCATAAATGTGATCCCACTGAATGATTAAGATTGCAGTGTAGACATTTTAACATTGTTTGCTGACATTCCCGTGTTGAATGGGATAGAGAACATCTCCCACAGCGAGAATTGCTGGCCCTACAATTTTTAGCAATGTGTCCATATCGCTGACAATTTTGACATATAATAGGATTATAAATAAATACTTCAACCTCTAAGAGCACATTAAAAATAGATACATGATCCGGTAGATTTTGAGATCTGAAGGTTACTTTCACGGAACCAGTAGGAACGTAATCTATTTTATCACCAACACTAATCCTTCTGTTCATTCGCTGCACTTGTTTAATGGGTTCGCTAGATTCAATGAATTGCATTATGTCTTCGTTGGATAAATTTTTATCCACACCACGAATAATTCCGATACGATAAATACTGGATGATGGAATGTAGGCTTTCAGATTCTTTTCTGGTAAGATTGTATGGTGCAAAAAACTATTGGCGGGTTGACCAGACTTAAATGCAATTTGAATCCGGCGAGCACCTTCGCGACTAACAGTTTTTATGCCACTGATTTTATTGTCATAAAAAAGTCGACTCAAGGCCATAGGATGCAAATTGCCTGTATTATTATTACCCACAGGTTCAACATTAAACAAATAAGGACCCCTATGAATACGTGGATACAATTCTGTAGGTGATGAGCTATTGTCGCTTTTTGAGAGATTTTTGTCAGCTGGAGGCCTTTCATCGTTAGAGTTCACTGCTACCAGTTCATTCTTTGCGGGAATTTCTTCTTCGTGGTCGACCTCCAAATCCATGTCCAGATTCGGGGGACGTTGGTGCCACCGCCTCCAACTGCTTTCTCCATTTAACACACTTCACTCCCCACTAACTATACTACACTGAAGCACACGTCAGCTGAGGAACGATGTTCACTGCACCGCAGGTACTGATGAACTGATGAAGACTACATGTACAAAATAACTATCACTCACATGACCAAACGGCAAGGAAGAATGACGTTCTTCCTTTAATCAAAGAATGCAACGTAGTTAGTACTTCCATCTGCTGCCCGCTAGGAAAACTAACTTCTGGGTATGAGAAATAAAGCTTTCAAACACATCAATGAAGCCAGAAACTTCAAGTTTTATTCCAACCTCTACAGATAAATACAAGCGAATCATAACAAAGCGTGTGAAATTTTTACAATAATTGGTCCCATAACATATATTATCTATCTCTCATTCAAAATAAAAGGCATTCCGTATCTCAATACACTTGAGTTTACACCACAGATATAGTGACTGGACGAAATTCACAGAGTCCAACCCACACCATCAAAAAGAAGAAGAAGAAACGTCAAGTTGTCAGAGTGAGAGCTGTTTCAACACGTGCGAACCGACCATTTAAATGTATACAAACAAGCTAAATAACAAGAAAACAGGTCTGGAAACTAGAAAAAAACATACTTTCGTACGAGCCAATAAAAATATTTCCAAAATTTTCTTAAAAATGGGTGTATGGAGCGTCAATGAGTAACCGCAACCCGTTTTTTCGTGGCTCGGTGTTGATATGGTCTTAGCAACAAAATTCACTTTCATTAATATCTGTATCATTGCTGATACGGTAAAAATGTATATCACGAATTATCGGAAATTTAATTCTTTATAACTTTAGTTATGTAGTATTTATCGATAGGACCACTAACAATATAAATAATTTAGAATAACATTTTAGGCCTGCCCCTAAACTACCATTTCACTCATCTTGAATAAAATGATACATTGCCTAGATTATAGTGGCTCATCTCCCGACTTTACATACCGGTACCTATTTTTTCATTAAATTCTCTTCAGCTGTTTTCTCGTGATGCGTGTACTGTACGCGCACTTTTTAGTGATACATTTTTGTACTCGGCGTGGAGTAAGAAGGGAGCACTGCCGGTTCCTGTAAATACTGCCAACTAAATGGAAATGAAATCTGAATTGAATCGATAATATGATCGATCGATATGAATTTTCTAAACCTTTATTATATTGTGTGTGTGACACAGTTGTTGGCGTTAAGATAATATTTCCCGATGCGAAACGTGTTCCTAGCAAGAAATTGTTTAGTTTGGCTTTGCTGTGTAAAAAACAACAGTACGAGAACGTAAAGTGTACGCCAGATGTCGTACAGCGATGATAAGCGATTCTAAGTTTGTGTTTCATAGGTTGCCAATACGAATCTCGAAGATAAGTGAAGTTGACCGATTCAACACTAGGGTGTAAACATATACAGTAAAGATGATACGCGACACTGAGCGAGATATCGAGGGACAGCTATTGGAGCTCACTCTAGCGGATAGACCTGAACAGTACTGATTCTCTCATAAGAGCACGTGTATTTTTGTGTGAAGTGTTTGGTGTTATTTATGCGTTTTCAGTGAGTTGACATAAATAAATAGTAGTGTGTGTCATTCCTTGATATCTCCTTTCAACATGAGGGGAAAGGTATGTGCTGTGTTTGGCTGCAATAATTGCGATGTAGAGAAAAATGCGCAGTCGTTCTTCAGGTTCCCTCGTGACAAGAACATGTAAGTAATATTGTGTTTGCATATATATTCTTCCAGTGACAGAGATTTTTGTAGTACTTCATAATCTTCTGACCTGCTCGACCCATATTTTAACGGGCATAAAATGTAATACGCATATTTTATTCTATAGTGCAGCAGTTAACCTTCAATACCGATGTGTTGTTGTAGGTGTGATCTGTGGGTTTTGAAATGTCACAGAAGCGATTTGGATAAGGTGTACAAGAAAGAAGAGACGTTACGCTTATATAAGAATTATAAGATCTGTTCAGATCATTTCCAAGCCAGCGACTTTAGAAATCCTCGACAATACAGCCAAGGGTACCGGTATGTTACATTTTTGCTCTAATTGTACGTAAATATTCCTTAAAGTACACTATCACAACATTTTCATACTTTTCTTTCTTTATCCCTCTTCTCAGATTAAAGACGGGATTTTATAGATTATCTTTCTGTTAGGAGGAAAATTGTGCAGCTATTAAATGTTAATTCGCCGGGCTGAGTGGCTCAGACGGATAAGGCGCTGGCCTTCTGACCCCAACTTGGCAGGTTCGATCCTGGCTCAGTCCGGTGGTATTTGAAGGTGCTCAAATACGTCAGCCTCGTGTTGGTAGATTTATTGGCACGTAAAAGAACTCCTGCGGGATTAAATTCCGGCATTTCGGTGTCTCCGAAAACCGTAAAAGAGTAGTTAGTGGGACGTAAAACAAAAAACATTATTATTATTATTATTATTATTATTATTATGATTATTATTATTATTATTATTATTATTATTATTATTATTATTATT
The DNA here is from genome assembly GCF_040414725.1 of Anabrus simplex. Classification (NCBI taxonomy): domain Eukaryota; kingdom Metazoa; phylum Arthropoda; class Insecta; order Orthoptera; family Tettigoniidae; genus Anabrus; species Anabrus simplex. The sequence goes on from NC_090271.1 coordinate 279,085,937, forward strand.
ATTATTATTATTATTAAATGTTAATTCATTGCATCATGTGTGTAAGGAATATCTTTCTGTTAGTAGGCTTCATGTTAAGAAGAAAATTGTCATCATCATCATCATCATCATCTGTTCACCCTCCAGGTTCGGCTTTTCCCTCGGACTCAGCGAGGGATCCCACCTCTACCGCCTCAAGGTCAGTGTCCCGGAGCTTCAGACTCTTGGTCGTGGATACAACTGGGGAGAATGACCAGTACCTCGCCTAGGCGGCCTCACCTGCTATGCTGAACAGGGGCCTTGTGGAGAGATGGAAAGATTGGAAGGGATAGACAATGAAGAGGGAAGGAAACGGCCGTGGCCTTAAGTTAGGTACCATCCCGGCATTTGCCTGGAGGAGAACTAGGAAACCACGGAAAACCACTTCAGGATGGCTGAGGTGGGAATCGAACCCACCTCTACTCAGTTGACCTCCCGAGGCTGAGTGGACCCCGTTCCAGCTCTCGTATCACTTTTCAAGTTTCGTGGCAGAGCCGGAAATCGAACCCGGACCTCCGGGGGTGGCAGTTAATCACGCTAACCACTACACCACAGAGGCGGACAGAATATTGTCCAGCTCTTAAATGTTGATTCATTGCATCATATGTGTAAGGAATGTGCCGTATTTTTATTGACAAGTGTCTTAATGTGATGATACAATATTTTTAAATGAGAAAAAGATAAATCCAACCGTAAGGGTTCAGGCAGGAATGCTAAAGCTAAAAAGGTAATGCATAAGTGAAAGATCAAGCCATTTCACACCAGTCCATTTCACTTCTTGTTTATATGTCTAATTTCAGTCTTTGAATAATAACCTTTTAAATAATTCTTCATTCACTTATCCAGAATTGCTTTAGCAACTTCGAAGTTAATATCTCAATAACACTTTCTTTCTAGACGTAATTTATTTATCCATTTCCGTATATACATTTCCATTGGTATTTGAATTTAGCGCGATTTGTTCAGGTCAAATCACTTGGAGCGCCACCGTCGAATTGTCTCCCATTTTAGCAAGGTGAAATCCGTAAGTGTCGCGTATTATCTCTACTGTATTTGGTGTAAATCTATCGCTAAAAGGTGCGCAGATGGTATATACATACAGACAGACAGAAATTACGGAAGAGTAAAAAGCGCATTTCCTTATGAGTCTCGTCCGCGACATCGTCCTGTACGGTTCGTTGTGTTCGAGGTTTCGTGTTCGGTGTCTGACATTTCTAGAACTTACTCGTGCGTTCGGGTGCTAGCTTGCGTGTGATTGTGCAGTGGTGGCATGAGTTCTGATAGTGGAGGTACTCGGGACTTTCATCCCGCGTCAAATAGTAATGTTGAACGGGAAGAAGTAGTGAAAATGGATACAACCGTGAATGATAATTCTACTCCTACCCCTTCGTTGCAAACTGCGACTCAATGCAATCCTAACCCTCCCCCTCCTGCTCAACCTCCTAATACTAGTGCATGTAATTTATACCCATTAAACCACCCAGGACCGTATCTTGTTTTTGTCTCATCCAAACAAGGTAATAACATTGGCAATCTACACCCTATGGCTATAGGGCGTCTACTCCATGAAAGGAAATTTCCTGTTAAATCCATCCAGTATAAAGGCCGTAACAGGATTCAGGTAAACTTTCACTCTCCTAATCATGCTAATGACTTTCTGCAGAATAAGTTCCTTGAGACACAAAAGTTGCATGCCTTTATTCCTCACTCAAATATCTTCCGCGTAGGCATTATACGCGGTGTTGAGAAAGATCTAACTGAATCCGATATTCTTACATTACTTCATAGTGACGTCAAAGTTCATTCTGTTCATCGCCTACGCCGTAAATCCCTCCAAGATGGTCAGTCAGTATATCTACCTACCGGCTCCATCAAGATTGTTTTTTGCTCCAAAACGTTGCCCAAATATGTTTCAATCTATCATGTAATGTTAGAAGTCACTCCCTTTATATTTTACCCCATTATTTGTTCCAAATGCCAGCGTTATGGACACACCCTACGCAATTGCCAGTCCACTAACTTTCGCTGTCGCAACTGTGGTTTGAACCATTCTACCTCAGACTGCCTTGCTAATGTCAAGTTATGTGTACATTGCAATCGGGAACACGAAACCGGTTCATCAGATTGTGCTGTTCATCAGAAGCAAGTGGAAATCAAAAAACTTATGTGCACTGATAACATTTCGTTCTCAGAAGCTTCTGCTCGACTATTTCCACCTACTTATTCTGAGTATCATAACGTTCAACAATTTCCTCCCCTACCCTCTCAACATCCTTCTCCATTACCAGACGCCCCTCGCAAACGCAAATTCACACAAGTGGTTGTTAAGGATTTGCCACCTAAACCTTCTCCCGGCTATGATAGAGCTGCGTATCTCCAGCTAGTGCAATCCACTACATCCTCTCTCCCCTCTCAATCTCTGAGTTATCCATACCCCATTCAACCCAGTCAGTCCACTCCCTCAACATCGAGCCCGTCAATGCCTCTGCAACCCGCACAGCATCCTCAAACAGGTACTACACTTCCTCAGCGAGAACATGTTCATCAGTGTGTTCTCCATCTTCTCATGCAGCTTACTCAACTAATTGGCGATCACCCCAATATCTTACCAGTTATTAGTCAACTTCGCGAAAGTTTACACCTTATCTTTAATAATGGTAGTACGCATCCTTCAATGGAATGCTGGCGTCTCCGAATACCTTAAAAAGTAGTTAGTGGGACGTAAAACAAATAACATTATTATTATCAATGGAATGCTAGGAGCCTACAAAATAAACACCATTGATGTTCATATCAACACAATGTCGCCCCTCTTCCTCTTTTGTTTACGATTTCACTGACACTTTGCCCTCCCTACATCCCCCATATACGCTGCTCAGATATTTCTTTCCATCTGTCCAAAGTTCTACACTCTCACATATATCCACCCCTCCGTCGTTCCCCTGCCCTCTCCTGCTTGTCCCTTATATGTTGGCCCGGTGTGTATGTTTTGTAGAAGTCGCTGAGACGGCCACTCTAGCGTGAAGATTAGTATACCTTGTGTCCCTGTGCTTTTCCTATGTCTCCTAGTCTTGTATACATCATTCCTCACTCTTAATTGCCTAGGTGATACGTCTTTTCTTGATCTACTTTTAGTGCTTTGAACCCATTTTGTGAGTCTGCTGCATGGTCTACTTCCCTCCATCTTCCAGTACTTCGTACTCCGAAAACATTGTCAACTGCATTGGTGTACTACTTTATTGAAATTGTGTGCGTGTGTCGATCTAGTACAAATATCATACGGTATAGTGTCTGGGTGAAATAACGAGCCGAAATAAACTTCACGAACAGAACAGAACAGAACAGAACGCATTTCCTTGTTACTGTGGACATGACCGATACAGAATTACCATTCTTTTCAAATTCTGGGCAGTGTACAAACAAAACCTTAGAGCAAAGGACAAAACGCTTATTTCATATAATATAGATTATCCTCACGTAGTAGTGGCTGCTTCATGTTCTTGTTATTTTACTACAAGTTCTGCTCCCTATCGGACATTGTTCCGTAATTTATTCGAGGGTTGGTCATAGTGTATGTTCGGAAATGTCGGTGCACTGTGTTGTTGAATTTCATAGAGACATTATGTAATTTCTACGTTTTAAGCGAATATTTTTGTGCTATGAAGCTGAGACGAAGCGGTTCTGGCTAATAGCCTTATCATCGAATGTAATTCCACCGCATGAGCCCGTTCAGTCTTGCACTGAAATAATTATGCCCATTGAGGAGATAACAGGTCCTCGCGGAGGAGTAGTTTTACATGATGGCAGTGGTCATATTTATAAGAAGCAGAAAGAATTCAAATTCGTGGTTTACCTAGCATGTGTCTTTAAGAGATGCCAAGGAAGAGGTAAATTCAAATTCGCTAAAATATGTTGCCTGGAGATGTTTGTTGATGACCAAAGATGATTAAATTCGTTCATTTTTCCCAGTGCTGTAGTCCCAGAATTTACACAGGGCAAGGCAAATTCTGGGTAGCAAATTGCCCCGGCATCTAAAATTAGTGGGTTACAGCCAGTTACAAAGTTTATCTTAGAGACAGGTTAGGAACGATAGGAGGGGGAGTATTCATAATGCTGAAAGAAGAATTTGTAAGCTGCGAAAAGGTTAATGGTGAGAAACATTGGGCCGATTGCAGAAACGGTATTTAGAAGATGTCTAAGTATGGCTGCCGCATTGCAGAGACGGTATTTATCCCTCAGACACTGTCTAAAACCGATGTACAACCAGTCATGTTTAAACACTACCAAGAGCACTGTTTAACCTCAAATGAGAGGACTGAATCACAATCAGGGGTTATGTACTATGAAACATATAATTTCTATTATCACGTTGGGACGATTCCGGGAAGAAAGGTTAGTCTGACGGCCTCTCTGTGTGTCGTCCGCTGCTAAATTGCAGCAATTCGTTTGACATATACGGGGAGAAAGATCTTAAAATTAGGTTTCACTTTACGAGAGACTTGTTTCTTGAGACTGACAAAGGGACAGCTCGGTAATTGTCAACTTGAATGCAATTCTTGGCAACCGATATATTTTATTATATACATAGGGTCAGTTCCATGGAATTATGGGTCCCTTGGACTACATATGTATCAGAATTATGTGTCCTGATCATCAGAGAACTGTCACATACATCAGCCGGGAGGGATTCATTTATATTTACTGCCAAATAAACACACATAATAATGAAAACTAAAAAGTAGGTTGTATGGGGTTTTTATATATATAATCACATAAGTTTTCGGCAGCTATCAGATAGGAAAAGGCAAGTGGTGGTGATGGTGGTGATTATTGTTTAAAGAGGACTGGGGAAGAAGAGCCATGTCCATAATAACAGCCCTAGTATTTGCCTGGTGTACAAATAAGGAAAGTATGGAAAACAATCTTCAAGGCTGCCGATAATGCGTTTCGAACCTAGGATCTCCAGAATGCAAGCATCATCTGTATGGCCCGTTCAACACACTCGGTTACACATTACTATTACTTCATCCTCTCTTCGTCCAAGCTACCGTATTTATGTGTAGATTACACTCACTGTAACAACACTATAATCAAAGCTACACTTCCCCCTACAGTGGCGTGTCGCTTAATGTTGATAATATTATGAGATTTAATTTCCACCGAAAGCGATACAGTGCTCTTATCTGTGGGCAAGTCATTGTCATGCATAGCCATTTTTGAGTAATGCGTAGGAAGACAAACAGCTGACTGGCATTCGGCGCGCGCACCGACGAATTTCATTGGTTGCGACAAGCAAGGAGTTGCATGAAAGATACTTCTATCTTCATTTTCGAACCAATATTGAAACTTTAAGCGATGTCTAGTTAAACATCGACTGAACATTGTTTATGCAATGGAAGACCGTGCTCGTTTCAGATGTTGTTTAGGTAGACATTGTCTACGGCTTAAAAATAGTCATTGTTTCTGCAATCGGCCCATTAAATTTTAGGTGTAAGAATGATCTCTAAAAGATAATAAGCAACTTGATGTTTTTGGTGTGCACAGACCTGGCAAGGCTGGCACTGACGCTGATGCAGAATTACTTAATAAGATAATCAGCTATGTGGGAAACGACACAGGAAGGAATGTTATTCTAGGGGGTCGATCAAACCTACCTAATACCTAATGTTAACTGGGAAGGATTGTGAATGACAGAAAGCATGACCAGCAAATGTTGAATAAATTAATATGGAAAGGACAGCTGAATAAGAAAGTGATGAAACCAACTAGAGAGAAAAATATACTAGACATGGTGCTGATAAATCCAGATGACCCCTATAGAGAAACTGAAGTAGTAGATGGTATAATTGATAGTGAAGCTGTTTTTATTGTTAATAATAAACATGATACAAAGGAAGGTTGTAAAAGAAGAACTATTAGGCAATACAATATGGTTGATACGAGAGACATGGGGAAGTTTTTAAAAAGCAATTGTGATCGATGGAAAACAGGAAATAAAAATGTAAACCGCCTTTGGGATGGTTTTAAAGCAATTGTTGAGGAGTGTGAAAGTGGTAAGGAATATTTCACACCCAGTATAAAATGGAAATTAAAAGATTAAGAAGGAGTTGCATATTAGGAAAAAATGTAGTTAGAAGTGATTGCAGGAGTAAGGAGAGATTGAAAATAAATTAGCCCCCCGCCCAAAATGTAGATAAGGATAACATGATGCCAAACATAACTAATTGCCAGTCATTCAAATTTTAGTGATCAATGGAAGGATATGTATAGATACTTTAAGGCAGAAACAAGTCCTAAGAAGGACATTCAGTGATCATTAATGAGCAAGGTGAGTGTATATGTGAGGACTTAGAGAAGGGAGAAGTATTCAATCAGCAGTATTTAAACGTAGTTGGATATAAGGATAATGACCAGGTAGAGGAGGTGACAAATGCTGGAGAATTATAAAATTTATCTATGGTAATAAAGACATTTATAAAAAAAAATACGAAAGTAGAAAACTGGAAAAGCATCTGGGATTGATAAGATTTCTGAGGATATATTAAAGACAATGGGTTGGGGTATAGTGCCATATTTGAAATACTTATTTGATTTCTGTTTGCATGAAGGAGCGATACCAGATGAATGGAGAGTTGCAATAATAGCCACAGTATATAAGGGAAAGGGTGATAAACATGAAGTGGATAATTACAGGCCAGTCAGCTTGACATGTGTTGTATGTGAAAGCATTCTTTCTGTTTATATTAGACACTTTTGAAAAATTCCTAACTGGTTGGACAGAGGGCAGTTTGGGTTATGAAAGTTTATTACACTGAGGTTTAACTTGTAGGATTCCAGCAAGACATAGCAGATATATTAGAGTAAAGAGGTCAAATGGACGTAATCGGCATCACCATGGCTAAGGAGTGCAAGTGTAGGAACTGTGGGTGTGCTGAGGCATTGAGGGGTATGAGGGGTTGGAGAGTTTGAGGGAGATAATTAAGATTCTCACAGAAGACAGGAAAGAAGATCCCTCAAAAAATATACAGGTTACAGTAGGTGTACAAGAGGGAGAAGAAGGAAAGGGAGGAGTTGTAGAAGACAGGTGGTCTAATGTTCTAAGAGGAAGGAGATTGCAGGCTAAGGGCTCTAGTCAGGATTAGAATTCAGGACAGGTGTCTGTGCGAAATCGGTATGAATCACTCCAGGTAGAACAACACAGGGAAGATGAGGAACAGTGAACTGTTGCAGAGATGTGTGGAAGTAGGAGGAAGGGAAAAGGTTAGGAAAGGGAAATGTAGAGTAGAGGATAGGAAAAGACAGGTGGAAGAGGGTCATGGGAAGGAGAAAAAGGAGGAGGAAGTAGCTTCTGCAGCTATCAGGAAATATAGGGCTGATCAGGAGGGGAGGGGATCAAATGAGGTGGGTAGGGTTGAGGCTCTGGTCATGGGAGATTCCATTGTTAGACATGTGGGGAAAGTGTGTGGAGGAAAGGTAAACAGGGTAGAGTGTTATCCAGGAATCAGGTTGAGGCAGATGTTGAGGAAAGTAGAAGAGAAGGAAGAGGGAAAGGAGAAGGTGGTAGTGTTTCACGTTGGTAGTAACAACGTTAGGCAAGCAGGTATAAGTACCAACATAGTTGGGGATGTGTAGAATCTGGTAAATGCAGCACGAATGAAGTTTAAGGAAGCGGAGATTGTTATCAGTGGAATACTGTATATGAGGGATACTGACTGGAGGGTGATTGGGGATTTAAATGAGACTATGGAGTGGGTATGTGGGAAACTGGGAGTGAAATTTCTAAATCCGAATGGGTGGGTAGGAGATAGGGATCTGCGCTCATATGGCCTTCACTTAAACCGTAGTGGTACGAAGAAGTTAGGAAATTTGTTTGGAAGGGTAGTAGGGAGGTACATTCAGGGAAACAGGGTTGTATAGGGAGCGGTGATAAGGGTACAGAGATCCGGAAGTCAAGTAGGGATGACATAAAAATGTCGGTGCTGAACTGTAGAAGTATTGTAAAGAAAGGAATAGAATTAAGTAATTTAATAGATATATATTTACCAGATACAGTATTGTAATAGGAGTTGAATCATGGCTGAGAAATTATATAATGGATGCAGAAATTTTCTCACGGAACTGGAGAGTGTATCGTAGAGATAAGATAGGAATGGTGGGAGGGGGAGTATTCATTCTGGTGAAAGAAGAATTTGTAAGCAACGAAAAAGTTTAAGATGAGATAAATGAAATTCTAGGTATAAGGCTCACTTCTAAAGATACTAGGCAACTTAATGTCTTTGGAGTGTGCAGACCGGGAAAGGGTAGCACTGACACTGATTCAGAATTATTTGATAAGATAATTAGCTATGTGGGAAACGACATGGGAAAAAATGTGATTGTAGTGGGAGATCTGAATTTACCAAATGTCAATTGGGAAGGAAATACGAACGATAGGAAGCATGACCAACAAATGGCAAATAAGTTAATATGGGAAGGACAGCTGATTCAGAAAGTGATGGAACCAACTAGAGGGGAAAATATCCTGGATGTGGTGCTGGTAAAACCAGATGAGCTCTATAGAGAAACTGAAGTAATAGATGGCATTAGTGATCATGTTCGTAGCTAAAAATAAATGTGATAGAAAGGAAGGTCTTAGAAGTAGGACTATTAGGCAGTACCATATGGCTGATAAAGCAGGCATGAGGCAGTTTCTAAAAAGTAACTATGATAGGTGGAAAACGGTAAATAAAAATGTAAATAGACTCTGGGAAGGGTTTAAAGCAATTGTTGAGGAATGTGAAAACAGGTTTGTACCTATAAGGGTGGTAAGGAATGGTAAAGACCCGCCATATTATAATAGATAAATATACTAAGAAGGAGGTGCGGATTGGAAAGAAATAGATTTAGAAATGGCTGTGGAAGTAAGGAGAAATTGAAGGAACTTACTAGGAAATTGAATCTAGCAAAGAAGTCAGCTAAGGATAACATGATGGCAAGCATAATTGGCAGTCATACAGATATTAGTGAAAAATGGAAGGATATGTATAGGTATTTTAAGGTGGAAACAGGTTCCAAGACGAACATTCCGGGAATAATTAATGAACAAGGGGAGTGTGTATGTGAGGATCTTGAAAAGGCAGAAGTATTCAGTCAGCAGTATGTAAAGATTGTTGGTTACAAGGATAATGTCCAGATAGGGGAGGAGACTAATGCTAAACATGTATTCAAATTTACATATGATAACCATGACATTTACAATAAGATACAAAAGTTGAAAACTCAAAAAGCAGCTGGAATTGATAAGATTTCTGGGGATATACTAAAGGCAATGGGTTGGGATATAGTACCATATCTGAAGTACTTATTTGATTATTGTTTGGTTGAAGGAGCTAATCACAAAGTTTACACAGGGAGTAATTTTAATACCACCTATTCAATACAATTTATTCCACTATTGTGGGGTCAAATACACAGAAATTACCAGAATTTTAAAGGTACATATTTTGCCCACCATTTATTGGGCATCATCAGCCTCGTTCTATCTTAAAACACACACTGGTCTGAGGAATCTCAACAATTTACATAACACATAATGATGATCACTTACAGGTGTTGATACAGTGGTTGCATAATGATTACAGACAAAAAATATTGAATTAAATACATACATATACTAAAATCATTTTGAAAAATTAAAACATTCATGTAAAAGTAATTGTCACACATTGTTTTTAAAAAATAATCCATGTCTGACACTGAAATGGATCTTTTTGATAAAAAGCTTGAACAATTTATATCACGCCTGGAGAACAGATTATCAAAACCAAGGCTTCATACGATAAGAACAATTCAGTTAAAAGATATAGTATTTGATGAGGTTGAAGTCTAATATTTAAAATTAGGATGAAAATACGTAGTCGAATTGGAGGCGGTATAGATTAAGACATCTTGTGATGTTGCATAAAAATCGTAGTAGGCCTATACCGGGAAGCGCTAAAAAAAAAAAGAAAATCAAAGAATTTGTCGAAAACGCTGCTAAAATTATCCAAATAAAAGAAGGTAGGTCAAATGAGAATTTTGTGTAACCAGAAAATGCCTCATGTAGACGTGGATGTCCATAGTAAAGAATGTTGTCTAACGCTGCAGATACGTTAGGACATACGTTACATCTTGAGAATGAAATGACAACATTGTTTACTATGGACATCCAGGTCTTCATGAGGCATTTTCCGGTTACACAATATTCTCATTTGACCTACCTTCTTTTATTTGGATAATTTTAGCAGCATTTTCGACAAATTCTTCGATGGTAATTTTTGATCTGATTTTTGATATGCTCTATTGGTGGAAAAATATCTAATTCCCTCCATGGGAATTTAGAATTACCATTTGGAATTGCTAGGCTGGCATTAATTCCATTGTGGAGTTTTATCTCCCGTATGCAGTTATCAGACTGTGCCACATAAGAGGCTTCTGATAAGTTCACCTGCATACACCCCAGCATCAGTGGGCAGGGTTTGAGATCCCACTCTGACGAGTCTAGTGTCAGACCTAAGACGAAATGCTGGTTAATTGAGCTAACGCCTGAAAAGCCAACATCTAATTTTTGATCAAATTCTTCGATGGTGTTATTTTTTTTTTAAAGCGCTTCTCGACATACTACAATTTTTATACAACATTCCAAGAAGTCTTTATCTATACCGCTTCCAATACGACTATGTATTTTCATCCTATTTTAAATATTAGACTTCAACCTCATCAAAAATCTTTTAACTGTATTGTTCTTATCCTGTGAAGCCTTGGTTTTGATAAACTGTTCTCCAGGCGTGATATATATTGTTCAAGCATTTTATCAAAAAGATCCATTTTAGTGCTGTCAGACATGGATTCTTTTTTTAAAACGTTTTAATTTTTCAAAGTGATTTTAGTATATGTATCTATTTTATTCAATATTTTTTGTGCTGTAATCATTATGCAACCACTGTATCAACACCTGTAAGTGTTCATCATTACGTGTTATGTAAATTGTTAAGATTCCTCAGACCAGTGTGTGTTTTAAGATTGAACGACACTGATGATGCCCAATAAATAGTGGGCGAAACATGTACCTTTAAAATTCTGGTAATTTCTATGTGTATTTGACCACACAATAGTGGAATAAATTGTATTGAATAGGTGGCATTAAAATTACTCCTTATGTAAACTTTGTGATTAGCTACTTTTCAATACGGAATAATGACGAGAATAATGGCTTGTAATGAAGGAGCTATACCAAATGAATGGAGAGTTGCTATCGTAGCACCTATGTATAAAGGAACGGGTGATAGAGATAAAGCCAAAAATTACAGGCCAGTAAGTTTGACTTGCGTTGCATGTAAGCTTTGGGAAAGCATTCTTTCTGATTAGACATGTTTGCGAAATTAATAACTGGTTCGATAGAAGGCAGTTCGGTTTTAGGAAAGTTTATTCCACTGAAGCTCAACTTGTAGGATTCCAGCAAGATATAGCAGATATTCTGGATTCAGAAGGTCAAATGGACTGTATGGTGATTGACCTGTCTAAAGCATTTGGTAGGGTGGATCATGGGAGACTACTGTCAAAAATTAGTGCAATTGGACTAGACAAAAGAATGACTGAATGGGTTGCTATATTTCTAGAAAATAGATCTCAGAGAATTAGAGTAGGCGAAGCTTTATCTAAACCTGTAATAATGAAGAGGGGAATTCCTCAAGGCAGTATTATTGGACCTTTATGTTTTCTTATATATATAAATGATATGAGTAAACAAGTGGAATCAGAGGTAAGGCTTTTTGCAGATGATGTTATTCTGTATAGAGTAATAAATAAGTTACAAGATTGTGAGCAACTGCAACGTGACCTCGATAATGTTGTGAGATGGACAGCAGTCAATGGTATGTTGATAAACAGGGTTGCGAGTTTCACAAATAGGAAAAGTTCTCTCAGTTTTAATTACTGCGTTGATGGGGTGAAAGTTCCTTTTGGGGGTCACTGTAAGTATCTAGGTGTTAATATAAGGAAAGATCTTCATTGGGGTAATCACATAAATGGGATCTCTGCACATGGTTGTGAGGGTGTTCAGGGGTTGTAGTAAGGATGAAAAGGAGGGGGCATATACGTCTCTGGTAAGACCTGAACTAGAGTATGGTTCCGGTGTATGGGACCCTCACCAGGATTACCTGATTCAAGAACTGGAAAAAATCCAAAGAAAAGCAGCTCAATTTGTTCTGGGTGATTTCCGACAAAAGAGTAGCGTTACAAAAATGTTGCAAAGTTTGGGCGGGAAGAATTGGGAGAAAGAAGACGAGCTGCTCGACTAAGTGGTATGTAAATACAAAGTATGTTACAAGTGTTATTTTTAATATCCACCTCTTCAGTACAAAGAGAATAGGTGGATAGTGTTATTTTTAATATCCACCTATTCTCTTTGTATTGAATAGGTGGATATTAAAAATAACACTTTGTATTTACATACATTTCAATACGGACCTAACATGAGAATTATAACATGTAAGTGATATGTAAAAATCAGAAAAATTAGATGTATGGCTATTCAGGCGTTTGCTCTATTAACCAGCGTTTCGTCTTAGGTCTGACACTAGACTCTTCAGAGTGGGATGTGTCAGACCCTACCCACTGACGCTGGGGTGTATGCAGGTGAACTTATCAGAAGCATATTTAAGAGGCACAGTGTGATAACTGCATATGGGAGATAAAACTCCACAATGGAATTAATGCCCGCCTAGCAATTCCAAATGGAAATTCTAAGTTCCCATGGAGGGGATTAGATATTTTTCCACCAATAGAGCATAACAAAAATCAGAAAAATTAGATGTATGGCTATTCAGGCGTCTGAAGAGTCTAGTGTCAGACCTAAGACGAAACGCTGGTTAATAGAGCAAATGCCTGAATAGCCATACATCTAATTTTTCTGATTTTTGTTATGCTCTATTGGTGGAAAAATATCTAATTCCCTCCATGGGAAAGAATTTCCATAAGTGATATGTTTCGAGCTGTCAGCGGAGAGATGGCGTGGAATGACATTAGTAGACGAATAAGTTTGGGTGAAGACTTTAAAAGTAGGAAAGATCACAATATGAAGATAAAGTTGGATTTCAAGAGGACAAATTGGAGCGTATATTCGTTTATAGAAAGGGGAGTTAGGGTTTCGAATAACTTACCAAGGGAGATGTTCAATAAATTTCCAATTTCTTTAAAATCATTTAAGAAAAGGCTAGATAAACAATTGATAGGGATTCTGCCACATCGGTGACAGTACTAAATGCAGATCATTGATTGATTGATTGATTGATTGATTGATTGATTGATTGATTGATTGATTGATTGATTGATTGATTGATTGATTGATTGATTGGTTGGTTGATATTAATCTGTTATTTATTATTGGATCTCTGCTTCAAGATCATAAAATCCAGGTGTGTTATGGTGTCTGAAATTCCTGCTTGTGCATTGTATCAGTCTAGCCAGTGCAGATTGAATCCTCATTTTTTTTAGCTTGTAATATTGTAGGTTTTTTATTTCATGTTGCATCTCATGGGATGAGAAAGTAGGCAAGGACTATGTTTGTTAGCTTGGAGCACAATCGATTAAGTGAAATGAAATTGAAGTAAATAACCAAACTGTAAATGCAACCATATAATATAGGAATCTGTCAGGAGACCAGGCTAATGAATGGTTCATAAAAAGGGGATACAGTTTTAAACCGCTGAACCAGAACCGGCTTAACTGAAATGACGGCGAAAGAAATTAATAAATAAATTTTGGGACCATTGCTCAAAATTGAGCTGGCAATGTTGCTTGCAGCGAGTGAGATAATTCTCTTACCCCTATCCCCACGTTCCAGTACCCTGAGAATACACATTTTAAGAGCTCTATTATTGATCTTTTCTATACTATGTGGGTAATCCCAAAAATAAGGTCTCCTGTTTTTTTTATAAATACAGAACTCTGTTCATGTGGCTGTTGGTCACAATATTGTGAAGAGTGTTTCCCGCGCTCGCATATAAACATGCGCACGCCGCGCTGAGGCACTCAGTCTTGGCTTGGCAGCCGTTGAGAATGGAGCTCCTGTTGGATGTTACCGCCAAGTGCGAAGTTTGCGCAGTTATTCGGTTTTGGAACGCAAAAGGTACTGAACCGATTGAAATCTATCACTAATTGACGGAAATGTGGTGAGTCGTGCATGGATCTTAAAAATGTTCGTAAGTGGTGTAGAGAGTTTGCAGCCGGCCGGACTGAACTTCATGACAAACGAACAAAGGAGCGGGAGACCATCAATTTCCGTCAAGATAGTCGTGAATGTTGAGCAAATGATGTGTGAAGATTGGGGGATCACCCTGGATGATCTCTGCACTTTGATTCCTGAGGTTTCCACGAAGCATCGACTGAAATGTTGATTATGTAGGAAAAAAAACTACATGTTCAAACCTAAAAATGATGTAAAGCATTGTAGAAATAAACAGGTCTATGTATTTATAAAAAAATAGGAGACTTATTTTTGGGATTACCTTCGTAGTTGATATCTACTAAATTTAAATGGAATTCACAGTCATTAATTATTGTAGGACATGTTTCGTCCTTCAAGAACTTTCTCAGGTACAATCAAACATACATCATAGTTAAAAAATACCAATCCAAAAAGATATATATGTAGGGATTAAAATATATGCAAGAACACATAACAGTAAAATTGCAGAAAAAAAATTGTGTATGTCTTTCTTTGTCTCGACATCCAATGTTCCTCTTAATATGAGTAAAATACAGAATTACCATCATATAGGCAAAATCTTTACTGTTGCCATAAAACACACTCTCAATCCAGACACTGATTACACAAGGTAATGCGAACGACAAGAAGCATGACCAACAAATGGCAAATAAGTTAATATGGGAAGGACATCTGATTTAGAAAGTGATGGAACCAACTAGAGGGAAGAATATTCTGGATGTAGTGCTGGTAAAACCAGATGTGCTGTATATAGAAACTGAAGTAATATATGGTATTAGTGATCACGAAGCTACTTTTGTGGTAGTTAAAAATAAATGTGAAAGAAAAGAAGTTATTAAAATTAGGACTATTAGGCAGTACCATATGGCTGATAAAACAGGCATGAGGGAAATTTTAAAAAGTAACTATGATCAGTGGAAAACAGTAAATAAAAATGTAAACAGGCTCTGGGATGGATTTAAAGCAACTGGTGAGGAATGTGAAAATAGGGTTGTACCTTTGAAGGTGGTAAGGAATGGTAAAAATCCACTATATTATAACAGGGAAGTAAAGAGACTAAGGAGGAGGTGCAGGTTGGAAAGAAATAGAGTTAGAAATGGCTGTGGAAGTAAGGAGAAATTGAAGGAACTTACTAGGAAATTGAATCTAGCAAAGAAGTCAGCTAAGGATAACATGGTGGCAAGCATATTTGGCGGCCATACAAATTTTAGTGAAAAATGGAAGAGTATGTATAGGTACTTTAAGGAAAAAACAGGTTCCAAGAAGGACATTCCACGAATCATTAATAAACAAGGGGAGTGTGTATGCGAGGATCTTCGAAAGGCAGAAGTATTCACTCAGCAGTATGTAAAGATTTTTGGTTACAAGGATAATGTCCAGCTAGAGGAGGTCCCTAATACTAAAGAAGTATTGATATTTACCTATGACTATAATGACATTTACAGTAAGATACAAAAGTTGTAAACTAGAAAAGCGGCTGGAATTAATAAGGTTTCGGGGGATATACTAAAGACAATGGGTTGGGATATAGTACCATATCTGAAGTACTTCTTTGATTATTGTTTGCATGAAGCAGCTATACCAAATGAATCAAAAGTTGCTATAGTAGCCCTTGTGTATAAAGGAAAGGGTGATATACATAAAGCTGAAAATTACAGGCCAGTCAGTTTGACATGCGATGCATGTAAGCTTTGCGAAAGCATTCTTTCTGATTATATAAGACATGTTTGCAAAATTAATAACTGGTTTGATAGAAAGCAGTTTGGGTTTAGGAAAAGTTATTCCACTGAAGCTCAACTTGTAGGATTCCAACAAGATATAGCAGATATCCTGGATTCAGGAGGTAAATTGGACTGTATTGCGATTGTCCTATCTAAGGCATTTGATAGGGTAGATCATGGTAGACTACTGGCAAAAATGAGTGCAATTGGACTAGAAAAAAGAGTGACTGAATGGGTGGATCTGTTTCTAGAAAATAGAACTCAGAGAATTAGAGTAGGCAAAACTTTATCTGTCCCTGTAATAATTAAGAGGGGAATTCCTCAAGGCAGTATTATTGGACCTTTATGTTTTCTTATATATATGTGTGTGTGTGTATATATATATCAATGATATGTGTAAAGAAGTGGAATCAGAGATAATGATTTTTGCAGATGATGTTATTCTGTACAGAATAATAAATAAGTTACAAGATTGTGAGCAACTGCAAAATGACCTCGATAATATAGTGAGATGGACAGTAGACAATGTTATGATGTTAAATGGGGTTAAAAGTCAGGTTGTGAGTTTCACAAATAGGAAAAGTCCTCTCAGTTTTAATTACTGCGTTGATGGATGAAAGTTCCCTTTGGGGATCATTGTAAATACCTAGGTGTTAATGTAAGGAAAGATCTTCATTAGGGTAATCTCATAAATATGATAAATATGATTGTAAATAAAGGGTGCAGATCTCTGCACATGGTTATGAGGGTATTTAGGGGTTGTAGTATGGATGTAAAGGAGAGGGCATATAAATCTCTGGTAAGACCTCAACTAGAATATGGTTCCAGTGTATGGGACCCTCATCATGATTACTTGATTCAAGAACTGGAAAAAATCCATAGAAAAGCAGCTCGATTTGTTCTGGGTGATTTCCGACAAGAGAGTAGTGTTGCAAAAATGTTGCAAAGTTTGGGCTGGGAAGACTTGGGAGAAAAGAGATGAGCTGCTCGACTAAGTGGCATGTTTCAAGTGATAAATATCATTATGGATCCGTATTGAAGGTACTATGCCGGCCCCGTGGTGTAGGTGTAGCGTGCCTGCCTCTTACCTGGAGGCCCCGTGTTCGGTTCCCGGCCAGGTCAGGGATTTTTACCTGGACCTGAGGGCTGGTTCGAGGTCCACTCAGCCTATGTGATTAGAATTGAGGAGCTATCTGATGGTGAGATAGCGGCCCCGGTCTTGAAAGCCAAGAATAACGGCCAAGAGGATTCGTCGTGCTGACCACACGACCCCTTGTAATCTGCAGGCCTTGGGGCTGAGCAGCGGTCGCTTGGTAGGCCAAGGCCCTTCAAGGGCTGTAGTGCCATGGGGTTCGGTTTTATTGAAGGTACTATATGTAGGATGCTAGTTAGTGTATAATATCACCTATTCAATAAATTACAATGTTAAACAGTTAGGAATTTATCTTTATTTCCATATGAGACATGTTTTGCCTTTCATTGAAGGCATCATCAGTCACAGTACTACCTCAAGGCATAAATCGGGTACCTGATTTGTAATTAAATTGTAATTACTAAGATACAATATTGACATAGGGATAGTCAATGAGAAAAACAATGTTCAGTGATAATATAGATACCAACATATCAGCTGTTGGCTATAAAATACCAGTTGTGAAGGATAACAGCATCGAAATATTAGGGTATGTCTTACAAAGGTTAACTTAACATATTTATATGGGGGCAGTCTAAGGGAAAGATAAGTTACTGGCACCAATAGTTAAGACCACAGGGTATTTAACAGTGTCTAGCAGCAGTGGTCCGTATGAAATATTGACGTTACACTATCAGAAATGTTAGGAAAATGTTACTAAAATTTCAATGAGAATATCAATGTTCATTAATAATATGGAGTTAAAAAGGATTATATTAACATGTTTACATGGGAGCAGTCTAAGATATAGGATACAAGTAGTCGGCACCAATGTGTAAAACCACAGGGCATTTTAACAGTGTCCAGCAGTGGTGGTCTGACATGAATCATTGATGCTACTCTATTAGAAAAGTTAGGAAATTATGAAGCTTATAATATATATTTACATGGAAGCAGTTTGGGGAGAAAGGATACAAAATGTTGACACCAATGTGCATAACAATAATTTCTACCATTGGTTGATGAGCACAGAATTGACAGGACAACTACACAGTAATATTGATATTACTCTATTGAAAAGTTGGGAAATTACAAAGTTTATAATAACATATTTACATGGGAGCAGTTTGGTGAGAGAGGATACAAAATGTCTAGCACCAATGTGCATAAAATTAATTTCTGCCATTAGTTGATGATCACAGTATTGACAAGGCAACTACACAGTAATATGCAGCAGTGGTTTGACCTCAGTTCATAATTATTTGGAATGCTAGGAAAAATATTCAAACGTTTTTTGAGATTGCCAAATGAGGCTTCATTAGGAGAGTAGTCATACTGAAAGCTGTCTGGTTGAAGTCCCAGTTTTGTGAATATGGCTCCATAAGCAACGGTGAATTTGGCTGGCATGTAAGGAAATTTGATTGGGTGTCGTAGTGTTTATGCATAATTTCGGTGTAGTTGAAAAGAAAGGTCGTTAAGTACATGGTGCATTGTGAATGGGAACAATGATGGCCGTTATTTGTTAATAATGGTATTTTCAGGGAACATGCTGCGGGGTTAGAGTCACTCTCTTAAATTGAGTTTTGTTAACTTCTTGATAACTTTGAATGCTATGTGAAAAATACCAGTGTGAGAATGGTTGATGAGACTTTAAAACAATGACGGCCGTTATTTGTTGATAATGGTATTTTCAGGGAACATGTTGCGGGCTTAGAGTCACCCTCTTAACTTGAGTCTTGTTAACTTCTTGATAACTTTGAATGCTATGTGAAAAATACCAGCGTGAGAATGGTTGATGAGACTTTAAACGGAGGTATTGTCGTAATTGAACACGTGAAGAACATCGGGATGATGTTTTGGTTTGTGATGCTGGCCTAGTGAAATAGAATGAAGTTTATATTTGGTATAATCCGCAGTGGAGTGATCAAATGTGAAAGTACACTACGACTGAGTCGGAGTGTCACGGCTAGGACGAGTCATCTTCAATTCTGTCTGTGAAGTGGAGCTTTAGTGGCACGCCATGTTGGTGCTGGTGCGTGCTGGATGCTAGTGTGTTGTTGAAAGCTGTGGTGGATGGAGTGGAAGTTATCCGATATGCCAATGAGAAGCTACTTGTTCAGGGTAAGTGTTGACTGACTATGAAGAAAGCTCAGCCAGTATTCCGCTGAAGAAAAACTGGAAAATATTGAATTAGCATTAAAAATTCCACTGTTGAATATAAATCTGTGAGACTTTTAGGAGTATATTTAGACAGTAAACTTTCTTGGGAAGCACATGTAAATAATTTAACTATTAAGATATCTAGAGGTCTTTTTCTCATACGTAAATTAAAGACATGTGTCAGTCATCATATGATTTTTTTTTTTTTTTTTTTTTTTTTTTTGCTAGGGGCTTTACGTCGCACCGACACAGATAGGTCTTATGGCGACGATGGGATAGGAAAGGCCTAGGAGTTGGAAGGAAGCGGCCGTGGCCTTAATTAAGGTACAGCCCCAGCATTTGCCTGGTGTGAAAATGGGAAACCACGGAAAACCATCTTCAGGGCTGCCGATAGTGGGATTCGAACCTACTATCTCCCGGATGCAAGCTCACAGCCGCGCGCCTCTACGAGCACGGCCAACTCGCCCGGTCATCATATGATTGGTACAGTGTACTTTACCTTTTACCACTCCCACCTTCAGTATGGCATTAGGCTTTGGGGCAACAGTCCTGGTACTTAGAATATTTTTTTATATCAAAAGAAAGCAATTAGAATTTTAATGGGAAATAAGAGAGATAGCTGTGTAAATGCATTTCGCAAATTGCATATAATGAATGACTCTACCTAGCCTATATTATATGTATAGTAGGCCCTAATCTGTTATATGTCAAAGAAAACTTGCAGCATTATAAACAACGTTTGGAAATACATGAACGTTACTCCATGTTAGATTTACCTTCATTTAGATTAAGCAAATATATAAATAACCACTTATATTTGCAATAATTTTTTTAATAAACTTCCAAATATTCTTGTGGAAGCACCAATAAGTAAATGTAAAACTACTCTTAAAACATGGATAACATCAAAGGTTTTTTTTATGATATAAATGATTTCTTTATTTCAGATTTTGGTTCCCTCAAAAGAAAGTGATTATGTGAAATGATTATTTTGTACATGTGAACTTAATGACGAAGTCTATTGTAACTATGTTACTTAATGACTAAAATAGAATCTTGAATCTTAAAAATCATACAGAGTAGATAAAGAGGAATTTGTAGAACCTTTATTGGAAGAGGAACAATATGGTTTTAAGCCCAGAAGAACAACTACAGACCTCATCTTTGCTGTCAGGATGTTAATGGAAAAGCACTGGAAAAAGGGAAACAACTTTTTCTACTATTCCTAGACATCAAAAAGGCTTATGATAGCATACCAAGGGAGTGATTGTGGGAATGCCTAAAAGAGCTGGGATTCACAACAGTCTTATTGCAAAAGTGAAGATGGTGTATAATAAAACCAGAAGTTGTATGCAAGAGGGTTGCGGGCTGTCCAAATAATACAGCAAGGCAGTGCTTGGTCACCCCTTCTATTTATCAGAGTGGTGGATGCGATAATAAAAGCGGATTGCACAGTAAAGGCACTAAAAAAAGGAAGGAGCAACAGGACTTGCAAGCTTTCATCTTTGCACACAACTTGGTGATTCGGGGTGAAACCGAAAATGATGTGGAGGAAAGACTGCAGATATGGAGTTGAGAGTTTAAGAGACATGATTTAAATATCAGCAAGGCTAAGGCAGTGGTGATGATGATGATACAGTGGTGAGATGATGAGCCACAAATCAGACTAAATTACACCAAACTGGACAGTGTTCCGAAGTTTAAGTAGTACAGTAGTATCATAAGACAACCTTGCAAAATATCAGGTGGACAATCAAATTAGCAAGGCAACTGAATAAACAAGTACTGTTGAAAGTTACAATGACACCACGTTAAAGAGACAAGACAACTCAAAACTTTAAGGTGCAGAAATGAAGTTGATATGCACCATGATACAGAAGACCAGAAAGGACAAGATCAGGAACAAAATAGTCCAAAAGGAGACTCCCTTTTTATTTTATAAAAAATGCTATTTGTTCAGGGCATCGACCTAGAAAGATCTTTTGCCCCTACTTGCACCATATGTGAGGAACCTGCGTGTATTTTGTAAATGGCGGAAGTGTAAAGTGTTGAATGTGGGGATAGGAACGTTAAGGACGACACAAACACCCAGTCCCCAGGCCAGGAGTATTAATAATTTACAATTAAAAACCCCTGACCCCGCCGGGAATCGAACCCGGGGCTGCCTGGGGACAGGTGGACGCGTTGTCCCCTACACCGCGGGGCCGGACAGGAGACTCCCTATTACAAAGTGTCCAGAAGGCAAGACTGATGTGATTTGGCTATGTACAAAAGGATGAGTGCAAGCAGGACTACAAAAAGGGAATATGAAAGAGAAGTAAAAGGGAAAAGATCAGTGGGCAGACCCAGAGAAATATGGACCGATCTACTAAAGAAAGATGTCAAGGAGAGGGGACAAGATTGGGGGAAGTTTATGAGAGAACAGAGGTTCATAGACAGACAAAGATGGAGGGGACTCGTACACCACACCTGGGAAACTAGAGATGGTCGACAATGCTGATGATGGGACATCTTTTTGGATTGGAATCTTTAGACTATGGTATACTGTCAGTGTAGGTGAGGACATTCTCAAATGAGGACGAAACATGTACTACATTAATTAATGACTGTGAATTCCATTTAAATTTGTTGTATATCATCTAGTATGGAAAAGGAGGATCAATACATCTCTTAAAAATGTGTAGGCCTGTTGTCAAGTTATATGTCAATACGGATCTAATTATGAAGTTCATTACATGTAATATTCCCGTACCCTGTATACCGCTCGTTCCATTCATTATTTGCCATTGCAACAAGTGTTGCAGTACCTGCTTGCAAGCATTGTGAGAAGAGAGTTCAAAGTAAAATTTCTGAATTTTTAAAATTGTGTGTCTAAATCTTCTTCTTAATTTTCAATCCTAAAGATTGGTTGGCAGCAATTTGTCTTTTCCACTCTTCTCTGTAATCCGCTAATCTCTTAATTTCCACATACGAGCCTATTCCTACGTCATCTCTGATCTCTCTTGAATATTGCAGTCTAGGTCTTCCTCTTTTACCTTGAATCATTCCTTCCATGACATTAACTATGAAATCATTCTGCCTATAGAGATGGCCAATTAATTGGTCTCTTTTATTTCTTATTGTTGCCAAAAAGGATCTTTTTTCACCTATTCATTGAAGAACTTCTTCATTGGTGAGTTTTGCTGTTCATGAGAACTTTTCTATCCTCCTCCAGCACCACATCTCAAATGCTTCCATATGTTT
The DNA here is from genome assembly GCF_040414725.1 of Anabrus simplex. NCBI lineage: Eukaryota > Metazoa > Arthropoda > Insecta > Orthoptera > Tettigoniidae > Anabrus > Anabrus simplex. The sequence continues at coordinate 279,108,456 of NC_090271.1, forward strand.
CTTATCACATGGACTAATAGTCCACGTTTCTGAGCCATACAAGGTCACACTCCAGACAAAGCACTTAATAAATCTCTTCTTAGTCTCCAAATACTCTCAATACTGTATATTTAATTGAAGTTTTTTTTGAATTTACCATAAACAATATTGCATGTACATAGGAGTATAACATTTTTGTCCTGTGAGCTCTAGAAATACAAGGTAACCAAGACACAAGACTGTACACAGCAAATGTTACATACCTTCAGTACTCAGAGTAATCCTCATCAGCATCCAGCACCTGTTGCCGATGTGTCTCCAACTGTGCAATGCCCTGGCGATAAAAGTCGGGGATCTTGGATACAAAGGAGTCCACAAGTCTCCTGTGCACCCGCCTCATTGGGGAATAATTCCCTTGAAGGTGGTTGCCCAGGGAATGAAAAAGGTGGTAATTTGTTGGCATTAGGTCTGGGGTGTAGGATGGATCGCACAGGGTCTCCCAGCCAAGTTGCTGTATGGTATCTCTGTTGATCCACACCACATGTAGCTGAGCTGTGTCATGCAGGAGCAGTACAACCTTTAACCATTGCTGGTTTCTTCAGTACCTCTTGCACAGGTTCCAACTGCTGTGAGTACAGATCTGTGGTGATGGTTTGGTCCACTTGTAGGAGCTCGTAGTGCACCACATGTGACTAGTCCACCAGATACAGAGAAGGATCTTGCATTGGTATAGAGTTGGTCAGGAGGTGTGTGGCACAGAATCCCATGGTGACAACCAATGTATGGCAGGCTTGCGTGTGTCATTCAGGACCCACTTTTCATCATCATTGAGCACCTGATCAAATGTTGGGTGCATTGGAATGTTGTGAAAGCAGCAAAATACAGACTATCACTGGTCCTGTTGGCATCCGACAGGATGCACGGTACCTACTTGCTCGACTTGTACGCCTTCCTTATGTGATGCAGGTGAAGTCTTCACTGTTTCTTCAGATATTTGGAAATGTGTGGCAAGCAGACCAAACGTTTGGCTACTGTCCTCTTCTATAACCTCCTGCAAGGCCTCTTCATTCAGCACCTGGAGGCGACCACTGCAGGGGTCATCAAAGATGTCAAAATTGCCCAACTTGAACTTCACGAATCAGCACCTGGCAGTGCGTTCATGTATAGCAGTCTCCCTAGAGGCTTGGCATATGTGGCGACTCAATTTGGCTGGTAACAGGACTACCTTAAAGTCGTAACGCAAATGGCCCTGGACAAGCTACATTAGCACTTCCATCTCTCTATGCCACTGTTCAAGCTATAACTGACTGAGCGAGTTGGCTGTGGAGTTGGTCTCATATAGCTGTGATCTTGCATTCTTCCTAGCCCTTTCTCATACCAAGCATATGCATAAGTCTTTTCCGATTTCACTAAGAGATGGCACCAGCGAACAGAATGCAGCATGTGAATTTGACACATATGTCAGTTTGTTCATCTGACATTAATCTACCAACACACAAGTTGAGTCCGCCAATCACTAGCGCCTGTGTTGTATTGTTTAGCGATCATGTTAATGTTTGTGCCTGAAAAAGAACATTTGTGGCACGCATTGCTTTTCTTATTTAATCAAAAGAAAAGGGCTGTGGAAAGTCGTCGTTTGCTGGTAGAAACATATGGTGAATACGCTCCATCGATTAGGACATGAGAGACGTGGTTTCAACAGTTTAAACATGGTCATTTCAATGTGAAAGGCAGTGCGCGCTCTGTTAGACCACAAAAGTATGAAGACGAGCAATTGCAGGCATTACTGGGTGATGAGCCAACTCAAACACAACAGCAGTTGGCACAAGCATTAAATGCGTCACAAGAAATAATCAGCAGACATTTATGAGCAATGGGGAAGATCAGTAAACTCTGTAAATGGGTCTCACTGCTTCAACATCATGAAAGAAAATAATTTCTGTATCGAATTGTGACGGGTGATGAAAAATGGATTTATTTTGAAAACCCAAAGTGGAGAAAATCATGGCAAGAAGACCATGCTTTGTGCCTGGTGGGACCAGAGCGGTATTGTGTATTATGAACTCTTGAAGCCCGGCGAAACCGTTAATGCACTATGCTATCACCAACAAATGATTAATTTATATCATGCATTGATTGAAAGATGACAGGAATGGGCCAGAAGACATGGCAAAGGGATTTTGTTACACAACAATGTGCCATCTCACACAGCAAAACCAGTGAAAGACACCTTGAAATCACTTAGATGGGACATCCTTTCGCACCCGCCGTACTTTTCCGACCTGGCACCATCTATCACCTCTTCGCATCAATGGGGCACACACTCGCAAAGCAGCAGTTCACCAATTTTGAGGAAGTTGGAAAAATGGCTTGACGAATGGTTTGCAGCAAAAGATAATCAGTTTTTCTGGCATCGTATTCATAACTTAGAAGGATGGGCGAAGTGTGTAGAATCCGATGGCCAATATTCTGAATAAACAAAAAATGAATTTCCCTTGAAAATTATGCGTTTTCTTTACCACAAAACCCGGCACAAACTTATGCATACACCTGGTACTTGTGTTGCCAAAAAACTTCAGTGTGTTAATGAGCCATTAAACAACTAGCAAAAAAGGAAGTATTGTAAAGAGAAACATAATTCCCTGACAAAGTCCTGCACAACACAGTGATGATGATGATAAGAGTTTTATATCTTATGTTACAGCCTACATGGCCATTGGCTGCATTAAATATTTCATTCAAAACTAAAGAATGCAAGTTCAAGGTAGCCAAGGTGGAAAGGCTGAAGGAGAAGTTTAAAGATGTTGAAGATTGTAAGATAGTTAGATACTGAATATAGGAAAATCAAGGAAACTTTGCTGATAGACTCCCTTTCATTTAAAAGAAACCTCTCATACTCAATTTTAAATGACGCATTGAAGTATGTATGTAGTAGTAACAGAAAACAAAGGTTTGTAAAAGATAGGAAAATGAAAGTCTTCCTAGATCTCATTAATCTAATAACAGGGTGGTGGGGAATAAGTGTTGGCCAAGGCAGGTCAAATTGGAAGGATGGTAAAGGGGAGCTTAGTATGTAGGATGTATGTAGAAACTTTTGTTGGAATTCAGAAAAGGTCTTTTGATTGTATGTACTTTATTGAAATATATATACTGTATTTTTAACTGTTCCTCTTTGATTTGTATCCATATTCTTATATTGTGGTTAATATTCAATGTTTTGTAGGTTGTATCCTGCCCAGGGGAAGAAAAATTAAAGTCACAAAGCCTCATAACCATGAACCTGACTTAGACTTGCCTGTTGCTCTCACTGTGAGAGATAGAATCTTACAGCGCTGTCGTATGGAAACTGTACCTCTTAAAGATATTTATAATGAAGAAATTGCCAGGTATACTGTTTTTTGAATATTTGTCTACCAACCTTCCTACTTATTTACTTTTACGATGTCTTTTTTGGTAGAAGTTCAGTATGTTTCCTGGGCTAGCACCATGATGAGTGTGTGCTGCAGCAAGCACAGGGGACAATGCTGCTGCTGCTGCTGCTTCCGTTGTTATTATTGGCGGTATCTTACTCAGTTGCTCACACAATGCTGTCATCTTTCAATGTAAATACTGGGAGATAGATGGGGTAGGGGTAGAGGATGAAGCATTCTTTCTTTATTGGCATGTGCACCTCCTAGCTAGAGGCAAAATCCATTGGTCTAAAACATCAGGGATGCTTAGCATAGAGCCTCTCAAAGAGAATGGCAGACCATTAGTCTAATTATTTGGGAGTTTTTATTGTTCCCCTTTGGTAATAAAATTTGTGTTGAATTCTGGGACTGATGCCATGTTGGATTATTTTCAGCAGTGTTTGTTTTGCCAGCTACTTTGGAAAATGTCACTCAATTTGTGATAATTTCCTAGAAATGTAAACATCTATCGTAGGGCAGGCAGGTTGGTCCTCAGCAGTGGCAATGAACACTTCTCTCTCTCTCATACTTATAATTCAAGGTAAGATAAATAAGATTCATCTTCCTAAAAGATGTATTTTAAGTTTAAGGACCATGCTGAACTTCTGCTATCTTTTCAGTTTTTAGCAGTTTTCAGATAATTCACACAATGTATTTTAAGTAGTAATAAATGAAATAACATTCTTTGACTCTTCCAATAACTCTAACACCACACATTTGGCTCTAAAATGAAGAGAATTTTCTAAATGTTTTAAGATCTGTCCTTTTCAAACTGATATGAATTTTCCATTAAAAAAAAAAAAATGTTTGCCCTTAGTTTGGTATTTACTCATTTGTGATCCCATCCATCCATCTCACCATCAGCATTCTTCTGTAACATTTTTTTCTGTATCAGTGTCTTTCATTCACATATGGCTACACTCCTGACATACTTTGTAGTACGCTTACAATAAGATAATCAATATTCAGCGTATTGGCTACGTGGTTTGGTGCACATAGCTACAGTATTACTTTTCATTCGGGATATAGTGGGTTCGAATCCCAATGTTGACAGCCCTCAAGATGGTATTAGGTGGTTTTCCATTTTCACACCAGGCATTCATGGCTGTACCCTTTTTAAGGCCTCGGTCGCTTCCTTCCTAATCCTAGCCCAGACAAAATAACTGAAAAAAAATCATTGATACCTCATTCGACTGATTTGTGGGTTATCAGTCTTCTATAAAAGAGTGCATTGTACTAAGGAGTAAATGGACATTTTTCTCTTTCCCTGTATTTTTCCCTTACTCAGCTTGATTTATTGCCTCCATTCTATCTTTGTTTTGTTATCAAACCATAATATTCATCGGGATATTTGTGAATACACACATACTTTCATTAGCCCATAGGTTGTTCTACCTTACAAGTTCTCAGCCTCCAAAGTGGATTAAACTCCTGTATAAGCGTCTAATTGAGCTAACACTGTGGCTTCTTCTACTTTCATGTTTCATACCTTGAAATCATCTTCAGATTGTAATGGGAGTTCTCTGTCTGTTTCTCTAAATGTCTACGATGCAGCCAATTAGTTTGTACTCTACCTTCCTCATTTGCTTCCTAGAATCTCATTGTTGAAGTTTTTCTCTAATAAAACATTACAATCAAACTGGTACTTTTAATTACAGTAGATGACCCTATCTCTTATCCAACAAATATGCATAAATTTCCACTGCCTTCATCAGTGGAAATAAATTTAAAATATTGGCCTTGAATCTGCCTTCAATCAACAGTTGTATGGCACATTTCTTTTTTTTGCTAGTTGCTTTACGTCGTACCAACACAGATAGGTCTTATGGCGACAATGGGACAGGAAAGGGCTAGGAGTGGGAAGGAAGCGGCCATGGCCTTAATTAAGGTACAGCTCTGACATTTGCCTGGTGTGAAAATGGGAAACCACGGAAAAGCATTTTGATGGCTGCCGACAGTGGGATTCAAACCTACTATCTCCCGAATACTGGATACTGGCCGCACTTAAGCGACTGCAGCTTGTCGTATTCTATGAACAGGACAGGCTGAGGACTTGGGTTCGAATATCAGATTGACCTTTATAAAAACACTTTCTGACACCATTAAATTCTTAGTCTAATTTATTTAAACAAACTATCAAATATACCCTTCCAATAATATTACACCACACTTGTAATTATTCTCTTCTCAATATTACTTTTAAATAACCAGTTTATCAGTCTCTGACATCCTTGGAAAATACACACACTTCTATGATCCACTTTACAACATTTATAAATTCCCTTCAGTCTTTAAAGTTTCTTAACTAGTTGATACTTATCTCGGGTTGTGAAGCTTCTTTCTTCTTGCTTCTCTCTTGAATCCTCATTGTGGTGTTCCTCTGAATCTTCCCTGACGGTTTCAGGACTCGAACACAGAACTCTAAGGTGAATGCTAACTGAAGCTACAGTCTCCTTCGAACACTCAGTGGGCTCTCTAAGTACTGTCTCTGTACTTTACCCTGTGGGACACTGCTAACCAGTTCTGCTGCTTGACAGTCTTAATTGCTGCCTAATTTGAATAACCTCTTATACTGCTGTCTTCACTAACTGGTGGCAGGCTCAACTACTGCCTAATCTGACTAACTTCATATACTGCTATCTTCACTGACTTTATTCTACAGTGTCTCTTCTCTGCCAAGTAATCTAGTGTCTGTCCCTTCCCAAGAGAACGTTCCTTTCCAATATTATAGAATAACTGCCTGAATGATACCAGGATTACTACCAACAGAATGACCAGAAAGATGCAGAATGCCCGAATGACCGAATGACCAAATGACCAAAAGGCTCCTTTGTCACTCCCCTTTATCATTTCTCTGAGCTTCTGGAAGAAGTCATCCCCTACTACTATGTTCCCTCACATTACCGATCTGTTAGTTTCCTATTGGTTACTTCAAGTGTGGTCCCACCCGTCTCATGGATGTACATGTGACTGGTGACCTTCCAGAGATTCTTTCTAGAAAGAATTATTGCACCACAGTATGCGTTCTTATTTTTACAGGGCACCTTGCTACGTGACCAACAACAGGTTTGCTTTTCCTGGTCCGCCCTCTAAAAGCTTCTAACTATGACCTTGTAGTCTGTTTACTTGTTTCTCTGACCAATATTCTGATTGCACAAGTTTGCCTCATTCTCAGCTCACTGAAATGTTCCAAGTTGAGACTAGCTTTAAGAAATGCTTTTAATCATAATGTCGTAGGACAGGTATCCTAATTATGATAAAACCTTCAATACTCGTATTTTGAAGTTTTACGATGAGCCGAAAGTATTATGTTATTATATTTATGTTTCGTGTCCATGGATGTATAACATGCATATGCTTATCCTGGTTAACATAGCAACGGACGTACGGACACACAGACTTCCAATATGGCGTCAAGGAACAGCACCATTAGGTCTCTGATGTGAAACATGTATATTTTCTTTGTAGATTGTTTTTGAGACGAGTGATTGTTTTTCTTCTTCTGACAGGATACGTTCGTAGTGATAATAAAATTGTTTTAGAAATACGTAAAAGTGTTCTCGTGTGATATTTTTATTGCGTAAAATAGAAAATCGCATATAGAGAACGACAAATTGGTGACCGTGACAGGACTTTCGAAGTTTAATGATGAAGATTGATCAAATGACCGTCGTGATTTTACGAAAGGCGCTGATATCCCGAGGGTTACCGACGGCTGGGAGCAAGTCGGAACTACAAGAGAGACTACGCCAGGATCTGATAGAAAATGAAGAAGACCCAGGTAGCTTCGATTTTGAAGTCGTCTCGGAGAAGGAAGCCAACGACCGGATGCTTATGCAACTAACTAGTTTGATCGGGACACAATCTGAAAAACTCGAAGGGAAAATCGAGACTCAGGCTCAAGAGATAAAAGGCCGAATCGATTCCTTGGTAAGAGATCTGAAAGAAGATATTACAAAAATTAATGATAAAATCAACAACGTAGAATTAGATGTAGACAAAGTAGTAAATGAAATGCATACCTTGGAAAACAAAGTTGAAGAAAAGATTGGCGAAATCGAGCGGGAATCCAACCAGTTTAAAACCGAAGTAAGCCAGAAACTTACAAAGTTTGAATCTGAGGTTAAGAGAAAAATTTCAACCCTGGAAGAAAACATTTCCGTAGGCAATGGTCAACCTAACAGAGGTAAGGACCTTTCCCTTGGGATACCGGTCGATCTCAGAGTAATCAGAGATAGCCTACCAGAATTTCATGGGAGATTGGAAGAGTGTCCTAAAGTATTCCTAAAGACATCAGAATCTCTACTAGGTAGGACAAATATACCTACGGAGATATACTTACAACTTGTCAGTCAACAACTAAAAGCATCAGCAGGGACTTGGTGGCAGAATATAAAAGGGCTCAGCCTCGACTGGGAGGAATTTAAGAAGGAATTCGTTCAGAGATTTGACTCAAAGTCTGTCCAAGCATCGGTCCAAAAGAAGTTCCTTACTGAAACACAACCCAGTGGGATGAGAGCAGGAGCTTTCATAATTCAAAAACTCCAACTATTTAAACGAGTCCATGAAAAAGAAAATATTGACACGAGCGTTCCTTATATAATCGAGCTGCTACATGATAAGATACGATCACTTGTTAAAGTGGCACAACCAAAAACTTTTGAAGAGCTCCGTCACATCGTAGCAAAATTGGACGAGGAAACCAGTTACCATTCCTCGAGAACGAAAATCTCAACAGCGGAGACATCCAAGAAATGTTACCGTTGCGGGCAGATCGGGCATTTTAAGGGACAATGTCCGGAAAACTAGCTTGGGACCGTCCGAGCTGGGGGAAGGAGGGTTCCGGAATGAAGCAGCCCCAGATACATGACACCTGGCTGGAAGGTAAATATATTGGTCAAATTTGTAGTGATGAGCCTAGTTCACCCCACCCGGCTATTAATCTGACGATTGATGATAAGCCGGTAATCGCTATCCTTGATACTCAAGCTTCACACTCGTTTGTGTGCATGAATGTGGCTAAATTTTTAGAACCTATCAGTCCTGATAAGGTGGAAACAGTCAGAGGGGCAGTTCGTCACACACATTATCAGATTGATGGTTGTACTTTCCTTCGAGCCAAATGCTCCCCTGAAGTCATAGACATACCAGTGAAGGTTATCAAGGATTTGATACCTGACATAATCTTAGGACATGACTTCTTAACTAAATATGGGGTAGTAATAGATTACACAGCTAATGAAATATTCCTTGGTAATAGGAAAAGATGTAGACTGGCATGGGTTGAATAAAAGCTCTCGAGTCACAAACAGTTGAACCCAAGGTATGGGCGGAACTGAAAACAGGACCGTTGAGGGTGGACGAGAAGGAAGATCTTGAGAAATTACTGAATAAGTTCCCGGAGGTCATCACTGATAAAATCGGGTTTACTACAACGGTAAAACATAAAATAACATGCAAGGATAATACACCAGTCAAACAAAGGCCCTACCCACTGAACCCAGATAAGCGAAAATTTGTAATAAGGAAGGTCAAGGAAATGGAGAACCAAGGTTTGATTGAGCCTTCGGTATCAAGATGGGTTTCTCCGATAGGATTACCTAAGAAAAAAAGTGGGGATTACCGACTGTGTATAGATCTACGTCAAGTTAATAACAAGACTATATCAGATGCTTACCCCATGCCGGATCTATGCCACCTGATAAAGCAGGTGAGTGGGGCAAAAGTCTTCAGTACCCGCGATTTGAACTCTGGCTACTGGCAAGTCAAAGTCGAAGAAGAATCGCGACCGATGACTGCTTTTTCTACCCCAAGAGGACTTTATCAATTCAGAGTCATGCCCTTTGGTCTTAAGAATGCTCCAGCCACCTTTATGCGTCTGATGGACGAAGTCTTCTCAGGATACACAGGGGAATTCTGTCAGGTCTATTTGGATGACATCCTCTTATATAGCAAGACATTTTCGGTCCATTTGGAACACCTAGCTAGAATATTAGATTGAGGATCCATGGACTTACTTGCCAAGTCAAGAAGTGTCAGTTCGCATCAAACTCGGTTGAGTACTTAGGTCATGTAGTGACGGACAGGGGATTAGAGAGACAAATTGAGAAGAATAGGGCCATTCAAGAACAAGAAAGACCTCGAACGAAACGCCAGGTACGTCAATTTTTAGGCCTCTGCGGGTGGTACAGTAGTTTTGTGCCGCACTTTGAGACGAAAGCTGCTCCGTTAACTGACCTCCTCAACAAGAACATACTATTTAAATGGACTCAGAGGGAAGAAACAGCCTTCCAGGAGATTAAAAGAGCTATTTGTGATGCTCCTAGTCTAGCCTATCTGGATACAAACCGGGAAGTCTGCTTACAGACGGATGCGAGTGACGTCGGTCTTGGGGCTGTACTGTTTCACGAGAAAGAAGGAGGAAGCAAGGATATAATTGAGTATGCCAGTAGGAAACTTTCTCCTTCCGAAAGAAACTATTGTACAGCCAAGAAGGAAGCATTAGCAGTGGTGTGGGCTGTGTGGAAGTTTAGAGGTTACCTAGAGGAAAGGAAGTTCAGGCTATTTACGGATAACTCTTCACTTCAGTGGTTGAACCAAGTATCTGGATTGAAGTCCTAAACTCATGCGATGGGCCTTGATCCTTGCCGACTTTGACTTGGAGATTTGTCACGTTCCTGGTGTGACCAATCAAGCGGCGGATAGCCTATCAAGAAATCCTGAGGACGGGCAGGTATCAGCGACGAATTTATTAGAGATAGAGATCCCTCTGCCAACTAAGAGGCCTCAGAACGATCATGTGCTTCTTGCTATCCATCGAAGGAATAATGAGATCGATTTGGAATTAATAAGGAAATGGCAAACTGAGGACATGTCCTGTAACCGAATGAAATCCTGGATCAGCAAACGCAGCACTAATCGTCAATCTGTCCCAGTCCAGTTTAAGATGTGCTATAAGAACTTCTGACTTGAAGACGGCATACTCAAATACATTTCACATCTGCCTGGATCTTCCCCGGTCATCGTCATCCCGAAGTTGCAAACCACGAGGATTTTGAATAAATATCATGATGATCCAGAAGCAGGGCATCCTGGTCAAGAGGAAACATATTCTTCGATTCGGCGACGTTTCTTCTGGATACACATGCGTCAAGAAATTAAGAGCTACGTCCAAGCATGTGTTATCTGTGCTCGCACTAAGGCGAACAATCAGAAGGCGAGTACCAGCATGAGAGGACGCTGACCCCATCAACCTTGGGAGGTACTCGCTATTGACCTTATGGGACCCTACCCTAGGACATCTCGGGGAAAAACGGGAATAATCATGGTGACTGACCTATTCACCAGATGGGTGGAAGCATTCGCCATCCCCGAAGCTACATCGGGACGTATCATACACCTCTTAAGGACGGAAGTCTTCAGTCGTTATGGATATCCTCGGTGTATACTCACAGACAATGGTAGTCAATTCACTTCGAGACAGTGGTTGCAAACTTTGTTAGAATGGGGAATCGAACACTGGACGACACCAATCTACCACCCACAAGCGAATCCAACCGAACGGAGAAATCAGGAGCTAAAGAAGATGTTCCGAATTCACTTGGTTGACAAAGAACATACCAAGTGGGACCAACAGCTACATGAGTCCCTTTTGGCCATCAGGCAGCGGATTAATCGCGTCACAGGTTTCTCGCCCGCAGAACTTTTTCTTGGACGTCCAATTAAGAGAACCGGCGACTGGGACTTCATCCATAGACGAGAGGAGGAACCGGAGGGTCTTGATACATGGTATGTGCATAACCAGCAGCGAATGCAACAGGGACATAGCCAAGCAGAAGAGCGTTCCAGCTGAGAACAACGATACACGGAAGAAACGGAGCTCAGACCGGGAGCACTAGTTCTTTGTCGAAACCATCCCCTCAGCAACAAGCCTCAAAAGTTCCACGCTGGGATGGCCCCAAAATGGCTCGGACCTTTTGAGGTGGAGAAAAAGTTGGGAAATGGTGTGTATCTTCTGAAAACTATGCCGCCGACGAAGGTGCATACGTCAGAATTAAAGGTATTACCTCAACCCCTAACAGAAGGCGGAGGGACCGGCGAGTGGGAACTCTCTAAAGGACCCCAGAAGGACACGAACTCCAGAGAGGATCAACATGTGTCGGTACCGACCTTGGAGGATGAGAGAACTGAAGACATGGAGATCGGGATCTCTAGGTATAATTTAAGACCTAGAAGTCCGACTCGTTGGCTGAACGGTCAGCGTACTGGCCTTCGGTTCAGACGGTCCCGGGTTCGATTCCAGGCCGGGTCGGGGATTTTAACCTTCATTGGTTAATTCCACTGGCACGGGGGCTGGGTGTATGTGTTGTCTTCATCATCATTTCATCCTCATCACGGCGCGCAGGTCACCTATGGGTGCCAAATAGAAAGACCTGCACCTGGCGAGCCGAACCCGTCCTGGGATATCCCGGCACTAAAAGCCATACGACATTTCATTTCAAGACCTAGAAACAGAAAGGTCCGGAATCAGTATTGAAGGTTTTAGGGGGGGATAATTGTCGTAGGACAGGTATCCTAATTATGATAAAACCTTCAATAATCGTATTTTGAAGTTTTACGATGAGCCGAAAGTATTATGTTATTATATTTATGTTTCGTGTCCATGGACGTATAACGTGCATATGCTTATCCTGGTTAACATAGCAACGGACGTACGGACACACAGACTTCCAATATGGCGTCAAGGAACAGCACCATTAGGTCTCTTCTTCTGACAGGATACATTCGTAGTGATAATAAAATTGTTTTAGAAATACGTAAAAGTGTTCTCGTGTGATATTTTTATTGCGTAAAATAGAAAATCGCATGTAGAGAACGACAATAATTACAATTCTGCACTTATTCACTGAACTGATATTCTATTACACTTACTCATTCACTTCCACTGTTTCTTGCTGTATCTTCCTTTTATATATTACACTTAAACTACTCATGAGTATTAGGGATTTCTGACTGGGAGGTCACAGATCGAATCTCATTCGATGCGCTCGCCCCATAATTTCCCACGGAAGGACGTGATGCGAATCGGTGCTCGCGATACCTCCCCGCCCAGGTAAAGAAGTGTATCGCGACCCACGTTGCGATAACTTCTGTCAGTCCCTTCTCTTTGACTTTTTTATACTCTGGCTTTGTCTTTGATCCTCTGGCTACGGGATGTTTGTACTTTTTCTTTATCCTCCTCTATCTCTGAAATACCTGACTCTGATTCTAGGTTATGAATACTAGGCCTAGTGTCAATTACTCTAGGTCTCTCAAAATGCACTACTATGTCATCGTCTGATGACTTCGCCTTCACTCGACTTGCATTAATTATCTTTTGCTTGACGCAAATTTTCATACAACACCCAGTAGCTGAATCCCAATATTTCTTTTTACATATGCTAACAAGACATGGATTACAACATTTACAACACATTAATATAGCAAGTATGGCTACAATAGTCCATACGATTATTTTATAGACGTTAAAATTGGAATACATGTGATTTGTATACATTTCCTTTTCTTTATCAATGATTAAGTTCTCGACTTCCTCTACTTTCTTGCCTGCATGTTTAAAGTCCTCAACATGTGTTAACAAACTGTGCAAGGGGCTTCATTTAAATTTATTACATCTCCTAATTTTAAATCACTGTTCAAATGTATACAACAATCATATTCTAACAAGACATCTGGTATTAAATCTTTCCTGTCAGTGGTATTTACCTTTTCTGTGGACCGTATTTTACTGTTTAGTCCATACACTGTACAATATTCATAAAATGTAATTATCCCTGAATTATTTAAAGTCACCTCAGTGGTGTCCTTACACACTACAGTTATTTTTGTTGGTTCTGGTGCTAGATACACATATTCAATCAATCAATACTGATCTGCATTTAGGGCAGCCGCCCAGGTGGCAGATTCCCTATCTGTTGTTTTCCTAGCCTTTTCCTAAATGATTTCAAAGAAATTGGAAATTTATTGAACATCTCCCTTGGTAAGTTATTCCAATCCCTAACTCCCCTTCCTATAAATGAATATTTGCCCCAGTTTGTCCTCTTGAATTCCAACTTTATCTTCATATTGTGATCTTTCCTACTTTTATAAACGCCATTCAAACTTATTCGTCTACTAATGTCATTCCACGCCATCTCTCCGCTGACAGCTCGGAACATACCACTTAGTCGAGCAGATCTTCTTCTTTCTCTCAATTCTTCCCAACCCAAACATTGCAACAATTTTGTAACGCTACTCTTTTGTCGGAAATCACCCAGAACAAATCGAGCTGCTTTTCTTAGGATTTTTTTCCAGTTCTTGAATCAGGTAATCCTGGTGAGGGTCCCATACACTGGAACCATACTCTAGTTGGGGTCTTACCAGAGACTTATATGCCCTCTCCTTTACATCCTTACTACAACCCCTAAACACCCTCATAACCATGTGCAGAGATCTGTACCCTTTATTTACAATCTCATTTATGTGATTATCCCAATGAAGATCTTTCCTTATATTAACACCTAGATACTTACAATGATCCCCAAAAGGAACTTTCACCCCATCAACGCAGTAATTAAAACTGAGAGGACTTTTCCTATTTATGAAACTCATAACCTGACTTTAAACCCCGTTTATCAACATACCATTGCCTGCTGTCCATCTCACAACATTTTCAAGGTCACGTTGCAGTTGCTCACAATCTTGTAACTTATTTATCACTCTATAGAGAATAACATCATCCGCAAAAAGCCTTACCTCCGATTCCACTCCTTTACTCATATCATTTATATATATATAAGAAAACATAAAGGTCCAATAATACTGCCTTGAGGAATTCCCCTCTTAATTATTACAGGGTCAGATAAAGCTTTGCCTACTCTAATTCTCTGAGATCTATTTTCTAGAAATATAGCAACCCATTCAGTCACTCTTTTGTCTAGTCCAATTGCACTCATTTTTGCCAGTAGTCTCCCATGATCCACCCTATCAAATGCTTTAGACAGGTCAATCGCGATACAGTCCATTTGACCTCCAGAATCCAAGATATCTGCTATATCTTGCTGGAATCCTACAAGTTGAGCTTCAGTGGAATAACCCTTCCTAAAACCGAATTGCCTTCTATCGAACCAGTTATTAATTTCACAAACATGTCTAATATAATCAGAAAGAATGCCTTCCCAAAGCTTGCATACAATGCATGTCGAACTTACTGGCCTGTAATTTTCAACTTTATGTCTATCACCCTTTCCTTTATACACCGGGGCTACTATAGCAACTCTCCATTCATCTGGTATAGCTCCTCCGGCCAAACAATAATCAAATAAGTACTTCAGATATGATACCATATCCCAACCCATTGCCTTTAGTATATCCCCAGAATGATCAATTCCAGCCACTTTTCTAGTTTTCAACTTTTGTATCTTATTGTAAATGTCATTGTTATCATACGTAAATTTTATTACTTCTTTGGCCTTAGTCTCCTCCTCTGTCTCGACATCATCCTTGTAACCAACAATCTTTACATACTGCTGACTGAATACTTCTGCCTTTTGAAGATCATCACATACACACTCCCCTTGTTCATTAATTATTCCTGGAATGTCCTTCTTGGAACCTGTTTCTGCCTTAAAATACCTATACATACCCTTCCATTTTTCACTAAAATTCGTATGACTGCCAATTATGCTTGCCATCATGTTATCCTTAGCTGCCTTCTTTGCTAGATTCAATTTTCTAGTAAGTTCCTTCAATTTCTCCTTACTTCTACGGCCGTTTCTAACTCTATTTTTTTCCAGTCTGCATCTCCTTCTTAGTCTCTTTATTTCTCTATTATAATAAGGTGGGTCTTTACCATTCCTTACCACCCTTAATGGTACAAACCTGTTTTCGCATTCCTCAACAATTTCTTTAAACCCATCCCAGAGTCTGTTTACATTTTTATTTACCGTTTTCCACCGATCATAGCTACTTTTTAGAAACTGCCTCATGCTTGCTTTGTCAGCCATATGGTACTGCCTAACAGTCCTACTTTTAAGACCTTCCTTTCTATCACATTTATTTTTAACTACCACAAAAACAGCTTCATGATCATTAATACCATCTATTACTTCAGTTTTCCTATAAAGCTCATCTGGTTTTATTTTCTTTAATGAACAACCATGTTAATTGTTCAATGTGAGTGACATCTTTTGCACAGTTTTTTGGTACAGTATTTGTCTCTTTTAATAGAGTAACTATACAGTCTTTGTCTGCCTGTATTATCTTTAGTGGAAAGTCTGATTTGCATACCCTACATTCCTCGTTAATTTCTTTACATTTTCTTATTTGCTTATCAGTTAAGTATGCATATAATTGCTTTTCTGCATCAATTACAATAAAACCTTTCTCTGTTCTAATGTGTACAAATTCTCCTATGTTATTTTGCACTGGTGTTGGGAAAGGAAGTATTTCATACAATTTATAAGTCTTTTTGTCACTAAGAGGCATCATTATTACATATGCCAGCACATTCTTATTAATAAATGCATTTACATTTACAATCTTATAGATTAAATGTTCTTGAGTCGTTCCCAGCTCAAATGGTAAGGTCATACTGTGTGGAAATTGATCCCTAGATTTTCTATAGGCTCTTATAATTTCTGTGGGGCTTAAAATTTGCACATGTATAATCCCTAATTGTGCATACATTATCCCTGATGCTATTACCATATATTGATCATACAACTGTGATATCAGATCCTCAATTTCGAACAGCTGCCTATTGACTGTAATTTCTATATCCATTTGTGTAAATACTTGTTTTAACTGACCCGTTTCATTTTTAAGAAATTCTTTTATTTGTTCTAAGTTTTTATTCAAGCGTAACTCATTAGCTGTTACATCATATAAAGTACTATTGACCGATTGTAGAGTTGACTTAACTACGGTTAACTGTTCCTTCGCGATTTTGATCATTGACATCTGCTCTTTCTCTAACTCTGAAGTTTTATTTTGATAGTATTCGGAGTCGTTTTCATCTAATGTGCCAAATAATGTTTTAGATATCGTTCCTATCACTATCACTATCACTATCAGCCATATTCAATCGTTTTTACGATGTGGCCTCTTTAAGTCCAAAGCAAGGTAGGTTTTCATGAGGTCTCTCCATCTGGGACGGTCTTGAGCGATGTTCTGCCAATTGATCCCAGTAATCTTCCAGATGTCTTTATCCCATCTGTCCGGTGGTCTTCCCCTTGGTCTGAGATGATCTTTCGGACACCACTCAAGCACAAGCTTTGTCCACCTACCATCAGTTCTCCGAGCAACATGGCCTGCCCACTGCCATTTTAGGGTAAATACCCTTTCTAAAATGTCACTGACCTTCGTGACTGACCTGATGTAATCTGCTCTCTTCCTGTCTTTCTTCGTCAAGCCTAGCATGAATCGTTCCATAGCTCTTTGGGTTGTTCTGAGTTTTTGCTTAACAAACTCGCTCAATGTCCAGGTTTCACAACCATAAGTCAGTACGGGGAGAACACTCTGGTCAAAGACTATCTTCTTTAGGTGGGGTGGCATGTTGGATTTGAATTTGGATTTTCGCGTTTACCCTTTTTTTTTAGTAAATTGCTTTATTGTTTCTTTTAATTCTTGAATCTTTTGCAATTGGCTTGCTTCTAGCTGTATTTCGTGTCGACAAGTGTGATTTAATTCTTGCTGTAATTGATAGCACAATGTTTGGGTCTTTTGCATATTTTTCTGTATAACAATGTACGCATCATTTAATTTACTCAAATTTACATAAGTGATTAATTTCCACTCTATGGAATATAATTGCATTTCCCCTTGATTCTTAAAATAAACACCTGGTGTTTTCTCGTGAGGCATAATCTGAAAATCTAACACCTCTCCCATAAAATTTAATATGCATATTAAAGCTAGAGTATAGACTATTTTCGTTCTGGGATTCCCCATATCGTTTGTCGTATGACCTGTAAAGAAAACAAAAAGTCGCTATACTTTTGTAAGTGTAATATTCTTGTGTTAGTTTATCTTATTCTACTGATTCAGGTTGTTCATTACATCTACATTACAGTCACTATGTATGTAGGGGTTTGTTATTAATTCGTGTCACCTTCAAATACAGGGGCACTTATTTATTAAGTGCAGGACTCAGCTTTTCCAGCGCTGTTGTCCTTTTGCGAGGTTGACATCTAGACTGTGGCCTCGCTATCTCACAGTCTTTTCGTGACGTGTACTAAGGATATATACGCACTGATATTTCTGTACCAAAATTCCTTGGCTTCAATATCCCCAGGTTAAATTTCTAATTTCTCTTCAAAATTTTGCACGCAGTTTGGCACGGTATTTCTACTAACCACACCAGCAACTATCGATAGTTTTAAAAAGCCGTTGGGATGGTGAAGAGCGCAAGACCATCGCGGCCGAAATGAAGCCAATCCTTTCTCACATTCAAATATATAATTTTAATCTGTTCCTATGCACCTTTATTAATTTTCCCTTTCTGTTAGTTTTTAGAAGACAGTTTACGCCATCAATTCGCTCTATCTCATAGGGGCCTCTAAACGGAGGTTCTAGCTTTCGGGACCTACCCCGTCTCAGGGTTTCATCCCTTAACAATACTTTATCTCCTACCTGTAAGGTTAGGTCGTGCTGTCGTTTGTCATATCTCTCTTTTTCTTTCTCTTTATTCTGTATTAGTGTTTTTCGAGCAATCTCATGGTTTTCTTGTAGTTGGCGAGTTAAGTCTTCGACTACATTTTGATACTCATTATAAAATGTCTCGGGTTTCCTTTGGAGAACTCCCGGAATATTCGCCTTTCTTTCAAATATTAATTCATAGAGCGTAAATCCTGTATTACTGTGTTTTGAAGTATTGTACACGAACGTGGCTGTGGGTAAATATTCATCCCAATCGTTCTGTTCCTTGCAAATATAGTGACGCAAATACTCGGTGAGCACTCTGTGTGCTCTCTCTATACTACCATTACTTTGTGGCCGAAATGCACTTGTGTGTACCTTTTAAATTCGTAAAATTTTGCACAGCCTTTTAAAAGTTTGACTCATGAAGTTGCTTCCCATGTCAGTCAAAATTGAGCTCGGTATCCCAAATACACTAATAATGTTCATTACCAATGCCTTCGCCACAGTATCAGCTTCCTGATTAACCATTGGTACTGCAACTAAATATTTGGACAATTGGTCCTGGCGAGTAAGTATGAACTTATACTGTCTTTCGCTAACTGGTAGGGGGCCTACGACATCCAGTGATATCTTTTCGAAAACAGTATTTGGAGTATCTGTTAATACTAACGGTGCTCTAATTTCCGGACCTGTAATTTTATTTCTCTGACATGAAGGACAGGAGTGTATAAAGGCTTCCACATCCTTCTTCATGTTTGGCCACTGAACAATGTCTTTTATTCGCGCTAATGTTCTTGTGATCCCCTGATGTCCACCTGCAAGGGACGTGTAGGCATCACGTAGTATTGCTAACTTTTCTTCCTCAGTCAAATCTTTACGCTCATTAACCGGTGATTCTTCTTCTTCCTTGGACTCATTCTCCTCTGCTTTTGCGTCCTCGGAATTAGAGTCTTTGGTTCGTACCTTCCCACCTGACCTCTCTGCTTCCGCGTCCACGAGATCATTCCGCTCATTTTTTACTCTTTCAGTTTCACCTGTCTCAGCAGTCCCTTGGGATATGATTCCCTCTGAATTCACGACTTGTACCTCTTTTTCAGACACAACGGGAATTCTGCTCGATGCATCGGCATTCTTATTTGTTTTACCAATCTTGTATACTATCGTGAAATCATATTCAGCTAACTTTAGCCTGAACTTTATTAACCTGGATGACGGATCTTGGACATTGAATACCCACTTCAGTGGCTTATGATTTGTCACTACTGTGAAATGTCGCCCGAATAGGTATGGTCTAAAGTACTTCGCTCCCCATACAATTGCAAGTAATTCTTTCTCTGTCACTGAGTAGTTTTTCTCTGCCTTATTTAGAGTTCTACTCGCATACGCCACTGGTAAATCTTTCCCTAATTCTCCCTGTGATAAAACGGCTCTGAGAGCTTCACCACTTCCGTAGTTAGGATGAATGGCTTTTCGAAGTCTGGATATTGTAATATGGGCTTTTCGGTCAACTTTTGTTTCAAGATGTTGAAAGCCATCTCCTGTTTGTCTGTCCATACATAAGGGACATTGTTCTTTAGGAGTTCATATAGGGGTTTTGCGATCTTGCTATACTCAGGTATGAATCTCCTATAATACCCGCTCACGCCTAAAAATCCCTTCAATTGTTTGGTGGTTGTAGGCGTTAGAAAATTTCTCACTGCCTCAACCTTTCGTTCATCCGGTTGCACCACTTATCTGGCTGTAATTTTAGCCGGTGTTCCCTGAGCCTCTGGAACACTTCCCGCAATTTCTGATTATGGTCCTCGATTGAATTCCCATAAATTAAAATATCATCCGTATAAATCAAACATTTTACACCGTTTAGGCCTGACATCGCTGTCGTCATGAGCCTCATAAAGGTACTAGGAGCGTCTTTAAGCCCCATCGGCATACGCAAATACTCGTAGTGCTGTCCTAAGGCTGAGAATGCCGTCTTCTCACGGTCCTCTGGCCTTATTAACACCTGATGGTACCCAGACGCTAGGTCCATAGTAGAGAAGTAATGTGCTTTCCTTAAAGCATCTAAGAGCTCTGATATGAGAGGAATTGGAAATACCGTCCCTATCGTCACCTCATTGAGCTTTCGAAAATCAATGCAAATGCGGTATTTTTGCTTTCCTGAAGCGTCCATTTTCTTTGGGACGATGAGTAACGGTGCAGACCACGGGCTGGTACTAGGCGCGATTATTTTGTCCGCTAGCATTTCGTCAATCTGTCTTTGGATCTCCTCCTTTTGAGCCTCCGGTAATCTGTAAGGTCTCACATTAATTGGAGGTTGATTTTCCCTGATCCGAATTTCATGTTGTAAAACATCGGTGTAAGTTAATTTATCCTCTTCCAAGTGAAAAATGTCATTATATGCCGCACAGATAGCATACAACTCTTCTCGGTCTTTGGGTGCCAAATTGTCAACCCTTAATTGGTCTATCACCCTTTGTTCTCGGGACTTCGCGTTCTCATGTTTTACTTGGGTTACATGGTTGACTGTCCTTCGCTGATATTGCTTCGGAGGTGTCACGGGTTCGACTTCATGGATGCAGAGTACTGGCACTTCAAATTCAACTTCTGCATCTCTTGTATTTAGCACGCTCACTACTGCCTTGTGATTACGTGTTTTGTTAGGCAACTTGCTACATATACTCCTGGCAGAACCTCCCTTTTTTCAATCACACCATCTGCCATTCGATTATCTGTCCTTACTTCTATTATAGTCTCTGTTCGGGGTTCGAGACGTATCACCTGGACTTGAGCAGTCCGTTCACCTAAGGCAGGGCCCCTCAAATGCTCAAAATCTCACGCGTGCATATCGAGGTGCAGAGACTCCGTGCATTGTGCATCGTTCCGAATTCGGCTGAACTCGGCTTGACTCGGATGGTGTAGTGAGCTGAGAGCGATGAAGCATTCGGTGATAGACGGCTTGTTTATCAGTGAAATAGATAAGCACAAGACAACAACAAAATAATAATGGAGCAACCTGTTTCAAAGAAAGCAAAGACTTCCGAAAGTCAATTTCAATCGAACTGGGAACATTCCTATTTCTTTGTCAGTCATGACGATAAAGCCAAATGCTTAATCCGTGGGACAATAATTATGTGATAAGTTAATCAAAAAGATTTTCCAATACAAAGGCTTAGCTCAAATTCTACGAGAATTTGTCGAAGGAAGATTTTCCTAAGCTGCATGGAGAAGCAGCTAAGATTAATTCTATATTTGGTTCCACATGCATATGTGAAAGGTATTTTTTCCTGCTTTGACTTGTACGAAAATTAGATTGCGTGCGAGTAGGCCTATTTCTGATTGTAATTTAAAGAAGGCTCTCAGAATTGCTGTCAGCCAGTCCCTTCTTCCAGGCATAACTGGTATCATTGCAAAGATAAAGGAAAAGAAGAGCTAGAGAAGATAAATTGTCTGCTCAAACCAAATTGAAAGAAGAGTGTTTTAACACCGGTAACGTTGTCCCATACAACAGTGTCCCCGCTTACCGCACATAAACATTTCGCAGTGAGGGGAGGATCAGCGGGGAAGGTGGAGAAGGCGATGACAGCCCGAACGGGTGAGACAGGTGTAGGAGAAGTGGAGTGGGCGTTTGCACTCTGGTCAACCTAGTGAAGTCGTCTCCTGCACCTTGCGCCCGTGCACTGCACGGCGCATGCACCCTGAGAGGCCCTGACCTAAGGGGTATTCCTTCCCTGCTATTATAGCATAACCTTCCTTGAAATTAATTATGCTATCTCTCAAGGCATTCCTTCCAATAATGCCATCATAATGTGAATTAAAGTTTTCATCCACTATGTAAAAGTTAGGGTTCGATTTCCCTACTAGGAGTCTTACTCTTCCCCTAGTTTTGATCCTTTCTGTGCCTAGCCCCCTTAATTTTAAGGTAGGCTCGTTCACAATTAGTGCCTCTCGTGGCACAAGCTTTCTTTTTACAAAGGACACTTCGCTTCCTGTATCTATCAGGAATCGAAGGGGGTCCTTCTGACCCGGCACCTCAAGATAAATTACACTTTTATTCTCCCTTGGATGATTCATGCTCTTTATTGCTATGCAACTAATCTCTCTTATACTTAATCCCATAGGGAACTTTTGTCCAAAGATTTCCACGTACCCTTCGCGATAATTAATTATACTATCTTGTAGAAGGTCTCTTCCCACAAGCCCATCTACTGACAAATGAAATTCATCTCCTACCACATGAAACTCAGGGGTGGATTTCCCTATATGTAACTTCACAGATCCCCTTGTACGGGATGTCCTTCCTGTCACACCGGATAACTCTATTATCGGGTTTCGATAATGGACTTCCCTTTTGGACACACTCCTTTCCTTAATTAGACTGACATCAGCTCCCGTATCAATAAGGAGCTTGAGGGGTTCCCTACACTCTCTGGCTCGAACTAGAATAGAGCCGGTTCGATCATGTTTTTCCCGTGTATCTGTCCTCCTGTCCACTTTTTCTTTAGCGGACAGTTTTTTCAGGGCTTCCCTACTCCTTGGTTCGTTACTTTGTGGGTCGTTAAATTCTTGGGACCCACCTTTCAACCCGTATTGGCGGCCCCTTTCTCGTTTAAATTTTGGGTTCTCGGTTTAGCCCAATCTCTGTCTCTGCTGGAGACCTCTTCTCTACCCTGTTCTTTATCACGAGTTCTGATTTTCCCCTTTCCGCGATTTCTTGGACCCTTTGTGTTCTGAGGATTGAACCAACAGTTCCTTTGCAAGTGACCCCTACGTCCACACGTAAAGCACGCCCTATCTCCGCACTGTCTTTGGACTTCCCTACAATACTGTTGGGTATGTCCCATCCTATTGCAATTATAACATCTTATAAACTCACAAATCTTTATTTCGTGCTTTTCACTTTGCCTCCTTTCTCTTTTATTCCTACAGTCTTTCTCGAGATGCCCTATCTTTTTACAGTAGCTACAGGTATCTCGTCTCGGTTCCCGTTTCACTGTTGTTTGAGCTTTACAATCACGGGCGAGATGTCCCTCTCTGTTACAGTTGTAACATGACTCTAATGGTTGCCTGTCTCTTAGGTTTACGGGCGGGCATGGACGTCCTCTGATAGTGAGGTTCCGACTTTGTTCTTACCTCTACATGTCTTCGCACCTGTGTCATTAATTGCTGTTTTGCCTGAGTGGAGATGATAACAGTCTCCTCCTCTCTAGCAATATCCATAGCTTGTTCTAGAGTTTGAGCGTTTCTACTTTTAATTAAATTTTGGATTCTTTCATCCTTAAGGCCCTGGACAAAACTAGCCTTTATTAGTTTTCTGATAAATCTTGCCTGGTGTTCCCTAGCTACAGGTGTTTCCCCCTGTGTGGCCGTGTTTCTCAGTTCCGTGTCCATCCGGTCAATCCTGTGGGCCCATTGAGCAATATTTTCATTTTTGCCTTGTCGGGCTGTGAACAACTGACATGCATAGAAATCTATTGTTTGCCTTTCGCTATAATATTCTTCTAGCACACCCTTAATATCTTCCCATGTTTGGATATCTGATCTTACTATCAACTTATTTCGTGCTTCTTTAGTAATCTTCGTTAGGATTAACTTGTAAAATAAATCTAGGTCACCTGGTCTCACAGGCCCCAATGCAGTCTCCACATTTTCACAAAATTCTCTTAACCTATTAGGGTAAGAGCCATCAAACTCTGCTCCAATAAGTTTTAAAGCCTCTGTTACTGTAGTATAATGATGAGCATGCACTACTTCCTCATGAGCTACATCAATGTTGCTGGGAGCAGGACTACCACTTCTATCTGACCCATCCATTATGAACTAGGAATTTGACTCACCCTACTGTTGAATAAAACAGGACCCTGAGCTGGGCTGCTACTGCTGGTAACTTTTTTTGATGATGCCTCCAAGTGTTTGCTGCTGGATACTTCCTTTCAACACTGGTCTCACAATACTCGAACTTTCTGGAACATGTACAAGCTTGTATTAGATAGGTTATTACTTCAACCTAACTAATTAATTACCCTAGAATCTGACACCAAATATTTTTCTCGTCCACCTGTCGTATTCTGTGAACAGGACAGGCTGAGGACTTGGGTTCGAATATCAGATTGACCTTTATATAAAACACTTTCTGACACCATTAAATTCTTAGTCTAATTTATTTAAACAAACTATCAAATACAGTATACCCTTCCAATAATATTACACCACACTTGTAATTATTCTCTTCTCAATATTACTTTTAAATAACCAGTTTATCAGTCTCTGACTTCCTTGGAAAATACACACACTTCTATGATTCACTTTACAACATTTATAAATTCCCTTCAGTCTTTAAAGTTTCTTAACTAGTTGATACTTATCTCGGGTTGTGAAGCTTCTTTCTTCTTGCTTCTCTCTTGAATCCTCATTGTGGTGTTCCTCTGAATCTTCCCTGACGGTTTCAGGACTCGAGCACAGAACTCTAAGGTGAATGCTAACTGAAGCTGCAGTCTCCTTCGAACACTCAGTGGGCTCTCTAAGTACTGTCTCTGTATTTTACCCTGTGGGACACTGCTAACCAGTTCTACTGCTTGACAGTCTTAATTGCTGTCTAATTTGAATAACCTCTTATACTGCTGTCTTCACTAACTGGTGGCAGGTTCAACTACTGCCTAATCTGACTAACTTCATATACTGCTATCTTCACTGACTTTATTCTACAGTGTCTCTTCTCTGCCAAGTAATCTAGTGTCTGTCCCTTCCCAAGAGAATGTTCCTTTCCAATGTTATAGAATAACTGCCTGAATGACACCAGGATTACTACCAACAGAATGACACAGAATGACCAGAAAGATGCAGAATGCCCGAATGACCGAATGACCAAATGACCAAAAGGCTCCTTTGTCACTCCCCTTTATCATTTCTCTGAGCTTCTGGAAGAAGTCATCCCCTACTACTATGTTCCCTCACATTACTGATCTGTTAGTTTCCTATTGGTTACTTCAAGTGTGGTCCCATCCGTCTCATGGATGTACATGTGACTGGTGACCTTCCAGAGATTCTTTCTAGAAAGAATTATTGCACCACAGTTTGCGTTCTTATTTTTACAGGGCACCTTGCTACGTGACCAACAACAGGTTTGCTTTTCCTGGTCCACCCTCTAAAAGCTTCTAACTATGACCTTGTAGTCTGTTTACTTGTTTCTCTGACCAATATTCTGATTGCACAAGTTTGCCTCATTCTCAGCTCACTGAAATGTTCCAAGTTGAGACTAGCTTTAAGAAATGCTTTTAATCATAATTGCAATTCTGCACTTATTCACTGAACTGATATTCTATTACACTTACTCATTCACTTCCACTGTTTCTTGCTGTATCTTCCTTTTATATATTACACTTAAACTACTCATGAGTATTAGGGATTTCTGACTGGGAGGTCACGGATCGAATCTCGTTCGATGCGCTCGCCCCATAATTTCCCACGGAAGGACGTGTTGCGAATCGGTGCTCGCGACAAGCTATTGAGCTTGGTGTATGGCACATTTGTATACTCTGTTGTGGTTATAGTTACCATAAACCATTGTTAAGTATAACGTGAGAGTAAAAAATAGTATGCTTAGGGCCTATATATTATATGTTTCATTTATTTGTTTCTTTTGAGCACTGATATGGTAAATAATAATTGTCTGTTAGAATAAAATACCATAGAATCTCAAATACCACCCACACTATTTTTTCAAGAATATCATTCCCAATTTTTTCCAAAATTGGGTACAGGTCTTATTTAAAATTTTGGGAAATTTATCTTTCCGAATGCGCGTAAATTGGGCATCACCGCTGGCGCAGGTTGGCAACAATGCTCTCTCCGCTCTCAGTATACGCTACTTCCGTGCTTGGCGCCAGTCTCGCACGTTCTCGGAGTATCAACATGAATTTCACGAAGCGTTTGCGATCTTTTACTGCGACTGAGAAACTGAAAGTAGTTCAGGAAGCCAAGATTATTGGAAATCATGCCGCCGGTAGGAAATACGATATTGACGAGTCGTGTATTCGAAATTGGAGAAAGAAAAAAATGTACTGTTAACATGTAGTGGTGATCGTAGAGCTTTTCGTGGACTGAGTGTACAGTTTCCAGAAATTGAAAAGAAACTTTATAAATATGTGAGAGAAAGGCGGGAATTGGGATATGGTGTGTCAACCGAAATGTGTCAGCTAAAGGCATTAGAGATCGCAAAGGAACTTTCATCAGAAGGGTTTAAGGCAAGCCGAGGATGGGTTTGTAATTTTTATAAAAGAAATGGATTGAGCGTACGAAGGCATACCTCAATTTCACAGCATCTTCCTGGTGCCTACGATGAGTTATTGTCGTTTCAGCATCACATAATTCGGTTGCGGAAGGAAAATGCATATTTGCTTTCCCAAATTGGCAATGCAGATCAGGCACCAGTCTACTTTGAAATGCCAGTGGACAGGACTGTGAATGTTAAGGGTGCGAAAAGTGTTACCATTAGAACAGGTGGTAATGAAAAACAACAGTGTACGGTAATGTTGTGTATTCTCGCTGACAGAACGAAATTGCCACCGTACATTGTTCTCAAGCGAAAGAGGCTTCCTAAAAATCTACCCGCTGGTGTTATCGTCAGATCTTGGAACTCCGGCTGGATGGACAGTTCACTTGTGGAAGACTGGGTAAAGTGTGGCTGGCAACATCGCCCTGGTGCATTATTGGGACAGAAGAGCTTGCTTGTTCTCGACAGTTACTGCGGCCACACAATAGACACTGTGAAGAAACATATCAAGGATGGGAAAACCGACCTAGCAGTCGTTCTGGGCAGGATGACGTCTATGCTACAGCCACTGGATGTCTGTGTGAACTGTCCATTTAAAGCAGCCTTGAAACAGCTCTATACAGAATGGATGGCGGCTGATAATCACACACTGACGCCAACTGGTCGCATTCAGTGCCCGGAAGTTCAGTGCTGTGTTCGTAGATTTTGACGGTATGGAATCGTATCCCTGGAGACCTCATACGGAAGAGCTTCAGGAAATGAAGCATTTCTAATGCTATGGATGGCAGTGATGACGACATTTTGTGAGAAGGTGATGGTGATGAAACTTCCGAAGTTGGTACTGATGATGATAATGAATGAACTCGTTGGATATTGTTCTGGTAATGTTTGTTTACTTTTATTTGTATTTTCTAATCATTTGATGTGTGTTAGTAAAGATTGTAAAAAATTTTGACTTCAAATTTTTTAAAAATTTTGTTCTTTCAAAGTAAGTGTGCGAACCTTATTCGGTGGCAGATGGTATTCGAGATTATACGATATTATTATTCCTTTCTCTTAGTCTTTTCTAGGGACCAAGTGACAATTTCAATGCTTCATCCTTTGCTGTTCCTTCTTCCTCCAATTCTCCTTCATCTGCTCACTATGTCTCCTTTTCTCCTCCTCTGTCCAGTTTGAGCCTATTTTATTATTATTATTCTTTCTGATGAGGCCTGGTAAGGACCACATACCATTTTCAATTCAGTTCTTCATACTTCGTTTTCTCTTCCATTCCTTCCAATATTCTTTCATACTTTCGCCATGCTGTTTCTTTCTGTCCTCAGACTACTTAATACCAGGTTTCTTGTTCAATCTTCCTTGGAATCCTTCCATACTTACTACCCTCTTTCTAAAAATATCTCTGTCCATAGTTTTATCTTCTCTTATATTATTTCTTTCTAAATCTTTCTTTACTTCTTGAATCCAGCTAGCTGTTGCCTCTTTGTCCCAAAGGTACTTGAAAATCCTTTTTGTTAATCTGGAATCATCCATTCTGTAAATATGTCCAAAAAATTGCAATCTCCATTTTCTTATGGTTTCTGTTATGTTTTCTATGTTCCTGTATATTTCATCATTAGATCTTAATTTCCATACTTCTGGTGTTTTCACAGGACCTAAGGTTTTTCTCATGATTCTACTTTCTAGTACCTTAAGTTTATCTAATCTGTAGTTTAGTACCAGGCATTCACTAGCATACCTGACAGATGTGCCAAGTCTCCCAATTTGAGCGGGAGACTCCCGATTTTTCATCGTTCCTCCAGATCTCCCGATCGCTGGGTCCGATCTCCCGATTTTCAGAGCAATGTCCGTAATTTTAGTATTATTTTAAACTCCTGCGGATTTCCTTGTTCTATCGATATATGGCTGAGTATGGCTGGTCGATAGTAGTTCTAATAATGACACCAGATGGCAGTACGGGGCATGGTGGCCAGTCATGTGCTGCTCTTTGGTCTATAATACAGTCATTCTCTTTGCAAGCGAGTCAAGCGAGTAACATTCTCTTTGGAGTAACCTAACTTCAGAAACATAGTCTTTCTACCCGGGGCAAGACCTGCAGAAGTGCTCGTGTTGTGCCTTTATGTTTGTTTTGGCCAAAATGTCAAAAAAGAGAAATATGATGCAGTGTTTAAAAGTGCTTATAGGGAAGAGTTTCCGTGTTTGAGTGAATCCAGAAAGGGACCAACGTTCACATTCTGTACTATAATATGTAGGTTTGATTTTGCAGTTGCACATGGCAGGAAATGCGATATACTCAAGCACATGCAAACGAAAAATCATAAGGAGAGTGTTCAGTGTGTAGAAAGAAACCAGAAACTGAACTTTTCATGTAAAAACCAAGATGTAAATCCTGTGACGAATGCCGAGGCGTTATTTACGTCATTTATAGTAGAAAATAACCTGCCTGTAAATTGTGCCGATCACGCGCTACCTTTGTTTTGCAAAATGTTTCCTGGAAACAGTCAGATGTAAGGCTTTTCAGGCGTTTGCTCTATTAACCAGCGTTTCGTCTTAGGTCTGACACTAGACTCATCAGATTGGGATGTGTCAGACCCTACCCACCGACGCTGGGGTGTATGCAGGTGAACTTATCAGAAGCCCTATATAAGAGGCACAGTCTGATAACTGCATACGGGAGATAAAACTCCACAGTGGAATTATTGCCTGCCTAGCAATTCCGAATGGAAATTCTAAGTTCCCAAATTTCCAAATGTTTCCTGATTCGGAAATCGCTAAACGATATGGGTGTGCTAGAACGAAAACAGCGGCTATCATTACAGAAATGTGCATGGAAGAAAGGGCGAAAATTGTATCACATTTGCAGGTGAATGCATTTTCTGTTGCTACTGATTGTAGCAATAAAAGCGGCTTAAAGATATAGGCCTATACCATTGTTGTAACATTTTTTAAGCCTGAACTCAATGAAATTCAGAGTTGTCTACTCTCTGTGCTTAATTTAGAAGGGGATGCTACTGGAGCTAACATTGCCAATCTTTTGCTCTCGACTTTTCGGGAATTCTGCATTCCATTAAAAAACTGCCTAGCTCTTGGTGCTGATAATGCTCCAGTAATGGTAGGATTAAAGAATGGTGTGGCAGGATGTTTGAAGCGGGAAAATAGTAACATAATCATCGTAGGCTGCTCTTGTCACCTAATTAATCTTGCTGCCGAGAAGGGTGCGGCATGCTTGCCCGTAAATGTAGATAAAAGTATAATTGATATATTTTATTATCTGGAAAGGTGTGCAAAGAGGAAAGAAAAGTTCAGAGAAGTTCAGACTTTACACAACACAGAGATCAGGAAAATTCTGAAGTATTTGCCTACTCGATGATTATCACTAAGAAGGTGTTTAGATAGGATTTTGCTTAAGTGGGACCCTTTGGTTACATTATTCAGGAGCGAAATTGTGAGTAAGGATTCTCAGATGGGAACTTTGAAGACTTACAAAATTCCTAAGCACAGTTTAAGTGCAGATGTGTCTTGTTTGTCTGAAAACATTAAGGATTGTCATAACATTTCACCTCACTCCTCAGTTAAAAGGAAAAGACAGTCATCAGTTTCACTAAAAAAATGAAACTACTTATGACATTAAGAGCCATGCATTGTCACGTGAAGAATGACTTTTCATGTTCCTTTCATCAAATTTACAGAAATCTTTTTGCCTTATTCTCTCAAGTTTTATGGATATCTTTGAGAATCCAAACGTAGCTCTTCAGTCAAGTATGCCGCACATCCACTTATTGGGTCAGTTTTGGAGGAACTATTGAAGAATGTGATGGCAAATTTTGTGAAACCAGACATTATTAAAAGATCCTCCTCTCTCCTTGATGAAGATTATCATACTCCAGGAAATTAAAAGGATGATTGTGACCTGATGATAGGGAACTCTGCATTTGTTTTAGTGAACACCCTGAAGTCTGAGGAAAAGTGCATATTCTTTTAGAAAGTGTTTCTCTTCATCGTGTGACTACATGGTACACTAATTTCCATTCAAAGATGAAGTTTTAATTAATGCAGAAGTTGCAAATATTTCTGCTATATGTAAGGCATCATTTTCTAGCCTTAGATTTTTCATAAACAAGTGTGCGAACATTTTGACTAATGAAATGGAACGTTTGGATAAAGAAACTGATATTCTGCACTCCCAGTTCTGTAACTTTCAGCTCGAAGAAACAGACCTGGCAAAAGGAAGAACAGATGTTCAATGGGCATTGGTAGGTCAGATGAAATCAGCTGATGGTGTACTTAAATATGACAGACCCTCTAAGGTGATGCTTGCTATTTTATCAATTCCACATAGCAATGCAGAATGTGGAAGGATTTTTAGCAGAGTCACAAAGACAAAAACACAGTTCAGATCCTTGCTGTCTAAACAAACTTTGGAGAAACTTTTAACCTTGAAATCAGTTCAGCAAGGCAAGTGCTTTGAGCAAAAATTTAGTTCCGAGTTTCTGAAGAAGGCTAAGTCAGCTACTGGTGTGTTGAACAACAATTAGTTGTAATGTGATCACAATGTTGAAGGATGAGAAGTCACATGTTCCTACAGTTCAGGTATGTCCAGTAATTAGTATTCACATGTAAATGATGGAAAATATATATATGAGGAAATAGAATTGTTAATGTATTGAATTATAATGAATTTGTACATGTTCTGCCATCAGTGATGTGTCGTAATACGTCGCAATTCACTGCAAAATTTCTCCTGATTTTTCACTTTTGAAAGTTGGCATGTCTGATACCATATGTTCTCTCCATCTTGTGTACCCTTTCTTCTACTGCAGATTTGTCAAAACCATTTTCTTGAATTATTTCTCCCAGATATTTGAATTTGGTTGCTCTTTCCACTGGACCAATATCTGTTGCCAAAAAATTTGGAGCATTCTTCATGTTTGTAATAAATTTTTTTTTTCTGTGGAGATTCTCAAACTTGTCTTGTTGGCTATTTCTTCCAGGAGATTGATTTGTGTTGTTGCAGTTGTTAGGTTTTCTGACAATATGGCAAAATTGTCTGCAAATGCTAGGCAATCTATTTCAATGCCTTTTTTCTCCCCAAAGTTACCTTACATTCCAAATTCTTATAATTTTGTTGTTGTTGTTATTATTATTATTGTTGTATACAAGGAATCGATATACAGAAACACAACATAAATTTATTGCTTCAATAAGTTTTTTACACAATATGTACATAAATATAACTAAACTTCTCTTGAAGCTGGATGAACTTACACGCAATTAATGATAATATTAACCGTAGACTGGGGGTCTGTTGAAATATACACTTATACACATGAGAGTTCTATATACACACGAATCTATCTTGAGGAGATAGTCTGTCAAATAAGGGAGAGTTCAAGATAGTCGAAAACTATCTTCCTTGTAGAATTATTAGTGTAACTTGCAATGAAAGTTCATACTAACGGAATGCTAGTAATTGCCGTAGGCTGGTCAGGAACTGATGTAAATATTCACAATTAGTAGAATACTAATGTTGATGTCGGAGCATAAGTGAGGACTGAGGGATGAGTAGAATACTGGCATCGGGGCTCGACGTGGCTACAGGAAGCGGGAGGTGAGGCAGTGCCCAGAGGTGAAACCTCACCACCAGAATTCAGTCCACCTGTTCGATACACATGTTTAAGAGGAATAGCCTCCGTGTTCGACTTGCAGTGTAATCTGGCGTTGGACACTGGGGAGTCCTGGGAAGTAGCGGAATGCTGTTCCTTTTATAGCGCTGGCTGACGTCACAAGCAAGCGCACTGCAGTCACCTCGTAGAGTCTGGAAAGATCCGGGCTGCGGCGTGTTGCGGAGCTATCAGGCGCAGAGCTGAGATCGCGAAGGACACACAACACCCTCCCCTCCTAATTACGCCAATACAGCGCTGGCGGCGGCAGCGATGCTGGGGAGGAGAGTCAGCTGTCTCTGTTGTGGTGTCCGGAGCCTGGACTGGGCGAAGGGGCGCAGAATCGTCCTGAAAGGAACCCATGTTGATTAAGTGATCTAGAGCTCGTTCAGCAATAGATTTGTCAGGTTTTACAAGAGAATCAATAGAAGGAGATGGACGGTATCGGAGGCGTATCTGGTCCTGGTGGCGGCAGATGCGTTTCTCAGCAGTCTGAATCTCGTAGAGACAATGGCCCAAGGTGCGGCAGATGACACCTGGTAACCAGAGCGGAGTGGACTTGAAAGTCCGTATGTAGACCTTGTCGTTGACGTTGAACTTAGGTTACGAGCGCTTTGGCTGGGTAGGAAGAGGCTGCAACAGAGAAAGTAAAGTTCTGTGAGGGCGTCCATGGAGCTTTTGAGCGCGAGTGACATTGTCAGCACCAGGCAGAGTTCTATAATTTCCTAGGAGTTGTAACAAGGCTTGCTCTTTACTTAAACCAGAAGATACGGCTTTCTTCATACTTTACTTAAAAGTTTGCACAAAATGTTCAGCTTCACCATTAGATTGAGGGTGAAAAGTCGGTGCTAGGATATGCTGAATGCCATTATGTGTACAGAAGTTTTGGAAAGCAGTAGCAGTAAATTGCGGTCCATTGTTGGAAATGAGCACTTGAGGTAATCCTTCAGTTGTGAATATCTTCTGAAGTGCACGAATGGTAGCTTCTGTAGTAGTAGTGGAATGCATGTCAACAACATAGAGAAAGTTGGATAGAGAATCTATCACTATGAGCCACATGGAGTTGAGAAAAGGTCCGGTGAAGTCTATGTGTACTCGTTCCCATGGAGAAGTAGCAGGAGGTCATGGAGCGAGGTCAGAGGACGGGGCGTTCTGATGAATCTGACATGGTTCACAATGGCGGATGAGCTTCTTGATGGCGGCGTCAATACCGGGCCAATAGCAGTGTTGACGGGCAAGTTGCTTGGTGCATGATACTCCCCAATGACTTTGATGTAACAAGTCGAGAACGTGTTGCCGTAGACTAAGTGGGATAACCACTCGGAAGAGGGTGCCTGTCTCTAATAAGATGACTCCGGCACGAGTCGTGAGACGATGCTGAAGACGATGATAAGGCACAAGGCTGGAAGGAAGCTTGTGTTGAAGAGGCCAACTGTTGCGGATGTAAGCACGTACTGTAGCGAGTGTACTGTCCTTATCCGATGCTGTAGCGATGCAGGTAGCGTCAGTGGGAAAGCTGGATACTGTGTTCTCGAGTTCGATGTCCAACTGAAGACATTCTGATTCTTGAGAATCTAAGGCAATATCAGGACCTACTGGTAAGCGAGAGAGGGCATCAGCATTACAATGGTGGGATGTGGCACGATATGCAATCTGATAGGAATAATCAGAAAGGAACATTGACCATCTTTGAAGTTTTCTGAGAGAATGCTCAGGGATCTCATTACCAGGATGGAATAAGTGTACAAGAGGCTTGTGATCAGTAATGATCAGGAAATGGTTGCCATAGAGATATTCGTTGAAACGGCGAATACCAAAGATGATAGCTAAAGCTTCCTTTTTGATCTGGGAGTAACGACATTGATGTTCATTGAGTGTCTTTGAAGCGAAAGCGATAGGACGTTCTTGACCGTGATGATCCTTCTGGGAGAGAACGGCGCCGATTCCATAATCAGAGGTGTCCGTGGCGAGCGTTAGGAGCTTGCCGGGCTGAAAGTGAGTGAGTTTGACAGCTTAAACAAGGGCCTTGTTGATAGTTTGCCAGGCATGTTGGCATTGCTGAGACCAATTAAATTTAACACCTTTCTTGCGTAAGGCGTTCAACGGAGCTGCCACTGAAGCGAAGCGTGGAATGAACTTGTGATAATAGTTCGCTTTGCCTATGAAGGATTGGAGCTGCTTGATGTTCTGCGGTGCAGGCATGTTGACAATCGCAGATACATTCCGTTTACTAGGTCGAATGCCATTCTTATCGAGGATATGACCTAGGTAGTGAATTTGGGGTTGAAAGAACGTGCATTTAGCGAGGTTCGCTCGGAGGCCATTTTCTTTCAATTTAGTGAGAATTAGGTGCAGATTATGTAAATGCTCTTGATGATCTTTGCCAGTCACAAGAATGTCATCAAGGTAATTAGCACAACCGGGAATGGAGGCGGTTAGCTGTGCTAAATAGCGCTGGAAAATAGCAGCAGAGGAAGAGACGTCGAAAGGGAGACGCTGGAGCTGGAGCAGTCCAAGAGGAGTATTCAGCATGAGACATTGCTTGGATTCTTCGTCTAAAAGTAGCTGGAGATAAGCTTCTTTGAGATCCACTTTAGAGAAGAACTGACCACCGGCTAAACGGCGAAATAAGTCCTCAGGACGGGGAATTGGAAAGACGTCGGTTTCAATCCGCGAGTTGATTGTAGAACGAAAATCACCACAAATGCGTATATTGCCATTGGGTTTCTTAACTACGACTAGCGGAGTGGCCCATTTACTGGAATTGATGGGTACCACTATATCGGCTTCTATCCATCTTTGTAACTCTTTAGTAACTTGATCTTGAAGTGCACGTGTGACTGGATGGGCTTTGAAAAAGCGAGGCTTGGTTCCTGATTTCAGCTGTATGTGAGCTGTGTAGTCTTTGGCGGTGCCTAGTATAGAGTCGAAGACTTCCGGATATTGCTCGAGGAGATCTGTAACATCAGAGGTAGGTTGCAAGGCAGAGACTACATTGACGTCAGAAATTTGGAATCCGAGTAAATTGAATAGATCCATGCCGAGAATATTAGATGCCGTGTAGTTGTTGACTACAAGTAAGGTAATGACCTTCTGAATACCTTTATAGCTGTCTGGAAGAGTAATCTGTCCCTTAATATCAATCTTCCTCTTGTTAAATGTAACAAGCTGCATGTCAGCCGGAGAGCACGGCAGTGAGCCTGTCATGATACATAGCCAGGTTGATGATAGAGACAGGTGATCCAGTATCTAATTGAAAATTAGTAGAGCGATCAGAGAAAGAGATTGGAACGATTATCTTGCTAGAATTCCTGGTAGGAAGAATGAGATTGATCTGATCTATTTCCATGTCCTGTCATGAGTGTGTATTAGGCTTCTGTGCCGAATGAGTGTGGGCAATGTGGAGCGCACTTTTACAGACAGTCTTGATGTGTCCTACTTTATGACAGCGATCACAAGTGGCTTTGAAGAAACAGCAGTCACGGCGTTCGTGATGTTTAAAACATCCTCTGCAGGAAGGCAGGAGCTGAGATGTTTTCGGAGAAGTGTGCTTCTTCATAGAAGAGCGAGAGGGAACCTGTCGAGAACGCTTGGCAGAGAGCGATCTGACTGTGCGGTTCGAAGGAGCAGACGACTGGTGGACTGGCTGAGAGACTTGAGCGACCTCATGTTTAGTAGCTATTTCTGCTGCAGTCTTGGTAGTCATTTCGTAGACTGTGGCAATACGCTGGACTTCTTCCAAAGAAGGGTTACTCTTTTTTACAGCGTCAAAACGAACTTTGTCCTGGGGAGTATGGAGAATGACCATGTCCCGAATGAGGGAATCTGGGTAGGGCGTGCTACAACCGTCCTTGGAACAGATAAACTGGCAGGGCTTGGCGAGACCACGTAGTTCCGCTATCCATTCTGCGTGAGTCTGGTGCGGGTGTTTCCTGCTTTGAAAAAACTTGTAGCGAGCGGCTATGATGTGAGGATCTTAAGTATAATGTTCATTGATACGAGCTAATAGTTGCGCGAAAGGCACTTCTGAGATCTGCTCTTCAGGGCTTAATTTTTGCAGTAATTCGCATGTAGAATTTCCGACCGAACTGAGAAAGAGAGCACGTTGGCGCTTTTTGTCCGTGATTGAATGGCAGATGAAGTGTTGCTGAAGGCGGGCTAAATACACTGACCATTCTTCCTTGGCCGGGTCGAAAGCAGAAAATTGAGGAACTGCTGTGGGCTGTGCAGAAGCAGAAAGAGCTTGTATGGCTGTAAGCAATGCTGTTTGCTGTTGCTGCATGAATTGCTGTTGTTGCTGTTGGAAAGCTTGTAAGATAGCGGCGAATTGTTCTGTCGTTGCCATGGTGAGAATTGTGATAGAGAGCACAACTTGTGAAGCAGCGTGTAAAGAGACTGGCTGTGAACTTGACCTTCACTTGATCGGCTGGGTGTGAGAGAGAGCGAGAGAGCTGGCGCGTGCTGAACAGGTGTTGGGAGAGAGCCGTGAAATGTAGGCTGGCTGTCCGTAGTTCGAACGGGGCGTACACTGGGCAGAGTTGCGCTGTAGAAATGCGAACTGTTGGCAGAGTTGCTAACTTGTGTCCCGTAGCTAGAGTGCTGAAATGGCGAAACCACTTGGAACGTGTGCTTGACGTTAATGTTGCTGGCGTGCCGGTGTAGAATGTGTGTTGGTCCCAATGTGTTGGCTATACGTACGGATGACTTTACCTCGTTGTCTAAATTTTTGTTAAATTTGGCGGGTGCACAGAGTACGTTTTTACCTCGTCGCCATATTTTGTTGTGTTGTATACAAGGAATCGATATACAGAAACACAACATAAATTTATTGCTTCAATAAGTTTTTTACACAATATGTACATAAATATAACTAAACTTCTCTTGAAGCTGGATGAACTTACACGCAATTAATGATAATATTAACCGTAGACTGAGGGTCTGTTGAAATATACACTTATACACATGAGAGTTCTATATACACACGAATCTATCTTGAGGAGATAGTCTGTCAAATAAGGGAGAGTTCAAGATAGTCGAAAACTATCTGCCTTGTAGAATTATTAGTATAGATAGATAGATAAATAAGAAATGGGTGAGCCCTGTTTTCAATGGGTGAGCCCTGTTTTCGCAGAGCTCCACACGTAGGTCTATGAAGACCCTTTGTGCCCCTTGAACG
Source organism: Anabrus simplex (assembly GCF_040414725.1). Classification (NCBI taxonomy): domain Eukaryota; kingdom Metazoa; phylum Arthropoda; class Insecta; order Orthoptera; family Tettigoniidae; genus Anabrus; species Anabrus simplex. The sequence goes on from NC_090271.1 coordinate 279,145,665, forward strand.
GGTTTGCCTAGTCCAGCCCTAGTGCTCCTATAAAGGATACCAGTGTCTGGATTTTGGCATTCCTGATGTCCTCCAGGCTCACAAAGTGTGAGCCCAGGTATCGATGTCTAGTGCTTGCAAAAGCCTCGCACTGACATAACACATGCGCGGAGTTCTCCTCCTCCTTACCGCATCTTCTACACATCGGATCCTGGGTGATTTTCATGATGTGTAGGTGTCTCTGTAAGGTATTGTGGCCTGTTAACAGTCCAACTACCATTCTCATTCTGGTCCTATTCAAATTCATTAGGACCTTTTTATAGCTTTGACTAGGCCCTTTGATAAGTTCACATGCCTGTCTTGCTATAGTTAACCTCTTCCAAATATCTAGGTGAGACTGGTTTATCCATTGGGATATTGCCAGTCTCACACTTCGGAGTGACACTCCCAGGAAGGGCTCTGGTCCTGTGAAGGAACCCATTGAGCCCTGTTTCGCTAGTTTGTCAGCTTCTTCATTTCCACTGATTCCTGTGTGCCCAGGAACCCATAATAAGGTAACTGAGCTAAGCTCACACAGTTGATCTAACATCCTTTGGCATTCCCATACCAGTTTTGATGTTGTTTTAACTGCACATAGTGCTTTTAGCGCTGCCTGGCTATCACTACATATAGTGATGTGTCTTCTGTGTCCAGGCATATTCCATATATTTAAAGCACAGGCTAGTATTGCGTATACTTCAGCCTGGAAAACAGTAGCATATTTACCCATAGGAAGGGAGAGCCTTGTCTTAGGCCCCCAGACCCCGGCGCCTGTGCCCGCCTCCGTCTGCGAGCCATCTGTGTACCATGTACAGCCCCCAGACTTAAGACGGGCCCCAGCGTCCGTGGCCCACTCCTCCCTTGTGGGTATCACCACTGTGAATTTATAATTCAAATTAAAGCTAGGCTTCATCAGATCCCCGATCATCATTGTCATAGGGCAAGTCTGGTGAAGCCTTGTAAGAATAGAGGCATGACCTCTATTCGGGTTTTTGAAGGACCATCCTCCGAGTGACCAAAGGCGATAGGCACTCATTCCCGCTATTACCTTAACATATAAATGTAAGGGGGGAAAACCTAGGATGGCCTCCATTGCACATAATGGTGTAGTATCCAGTGCCCCTGTTATTCCTAGACACGCAAGTCTTTGGACACTGTTTAACTTGGTGCTCACAGTTTTACTCTCTGAGCCTGGCCACCAGACTACAGATGCATAGGTGATCGTGGGCCGTACAATGGAGATATAGAGCCACTGGACCACCCTAGGTCTTAGGCCCCAAGTCTTCCCGACGGCCCTGCGACAGGCCCACATAATCTTGCGAGCCTTATCCACCTTATGATCTATATGTTTCTTCCAACTCAGTCTTGCCTCAAGGATTACCCCTAGGTACTTAACCGAGGTTGTCTTAACTAATTTTTTTCCGAATAGGAAAGGCTCTGACAGTCCGTGTAGCCTCCTCCTCTTGGTAAATACCACAAGCTCCGTCTTATCGGGATTAACCGACAAGTCTGTCTCGTGACACCATCTTTCCACCCTACGTAGAGAGCTCTGTACGAGTTCGGAAACCGTACTGGGGAAATTTCCTACCGCCATCAGGCTTATGTCGTCTGCATAGCCTTGGGCGTATATTCCTCCAACATTTAACCTGGTAAGTAGTTCGTCTACTACCAGACACCATAATGTTGGTAATAATACTCCTCCCTGTGGACACCCTATGTCTATATTAGCTCTCAACATTACAGCGTTGAGAGTAAACAGAACTTGACGGCCCTGCAGTGAGGCCATAATCCATTTTATGAGCATACTGCTCACTCCTCTTCTCTCTAGACTACGTTCTATGGAGCCCAAAGATGTATAGTTAAAGGCCCCTTCTATATCTAGGAATACAACCATAGCAAGTTGTTGCTGATCCAAGGCACTCTCCAGCCTAGAAACCAGCTGGTGTAGTGCCGTCTCAACCGACTTCCCTGGTTGATATGCATGTTGATGAGAATGCAGGGGAAAGTCTCTTAATACTTTCTCCCTGATATGTCTATCCACCAGTCTTTCCAAGGTCTTAAGTAGAAAAGACGTTAGACTAATGGGTCTATAATCCTTAGGTCTAGTATATGAAGACCTTCCGGGTTTAGGTATAAATACCACCTTCGCCTGACGCCACAAGGAGTACACGTACCCCATAGTGAGACAGGCTCTAAAGATTCTGACCAGGTATGGTATAAGGACCCCCCGCCTCCTGAAGAAGCGCCGGGAAGATCCCATCCACACCTGGGCTTTTGTAAGGGGCAAAGGATTCTAATGCCCACTTAACCCTTCTTGGGGTAACAATCTCTGCGGCTTCCCTCCAGCCACTTTTATCGGGTCTGAAGGATCCGCTCGATTCTACCTCACTATTCGTGATTACCGAACCTGAAAAGTGGGCATCAAGCAATAAGCTCAGGGTCTCCCCCTCTGTGGATGTGTATCCACCAGAAGGAGTCTCCAGTGAGCCCAGCCTTGCCCTTCTATCCAAGGTTAAAATTTTATGAAGCCTTGCTGCTTCATGTTGACTTTCAATGGAGTCACAAAATTGTCTCCAAGATTTCCTAGAAGCCTTTTTGACTTCTGACTTGTACCTTCTTTGTGATTCTTTGTAAGAATCTAGGCTTTCTTGATCCTGAAGTTCCCTGTATTTATTCCAGAGCCTTCGTGTATTTCTCCTCAGGTGTTCAAGATAACTATTCCACTTGAAGCTTCCTGTTACTCTTTTTGCCTTAACAATAGGGCAGTTTAATTCATAAGAGGTAACCAGTGTCCGTGTGAGAAAACTCACACTGAGCTCCAGCTCCTCTTTGTTTTTAATTATATTTGAGGGTTCTCCCTCCAGTCCCCTCCTCACGTCCTCCCTAAAAGATATCCAATCGGTTCGTCTAGGGTTTCTGTAAGACGGGATCTCGATGGAGCCCTCTATATAAAACACAATGTGTCTATGATCTGACAAGGAAGGCTCCAAAGAGACCTTCCAGTCTTTAAATTCCTGCATGATTCCCATGGAACCCAGGGTAAGATCTATGATCCCTTCGCTCCTATTATTAATGAAGGTAGGGGTATCACCAATATTCATGATCTCAAGATCAGTTGTACATAGAAATTCTATGAGGTGCTCTCCCCTTCGGTTTGTATTTTTACTTCCCCAAATGCTATGATGAGCATTGGCATCACATCCTACTACGAGGTTTAATCCTTGTTTCCTACAGTATATCACCAGTCTCTTGAACTCCTCTGGCGGGGGTGGAGATTCAGAGTCTCCTGGGAAATATGCAGAACAGACAACCAAGTCTCTTGGCTGTCCGCCCTCTTCATATCTCATTAGGACTGCTACTAGGTCTCTAGTAATGAAACCCGGTATAGCCCAAGCGTTATGATCCTTAACTAGTATACATGCTCTAGGCTTCTCCTCTGCTATTCCACTGAATAGAGTGAAACCTGCACATTTTAGTCCCATGATATGTCCCTGTCTAAGCCAGGGTTCTTGTATCAGGGCGACCGAAAACCCGCCTTTCTGGATACTTCTATTAAGTACCCTAGAGGCCGCTATACAATGTTGTATATTTGCTTGTATGAAAGTAATCATTCTTTACTTTCATAGAATACTTTACCTTATGCGGTCTCCGGAACTTGCAGCTCCGTCTCCCGCGATGGATCCTGGGGCTTGGCTGGCCCCGGTTCCTGTCCGGGCTCCAGCTCTTCGCCCCTGCTGGTCTCGGTTTTATCTGTGGTGGGGTTGGTCCTCTGCTTGTCACGCTTGTCCTCCACTAATGTGAAGGTAGCCACATGCACCCCGCAGAAGATCTTCTTCCCCACCACTTTCTCCACATCCCTGGAGTCCATGCTGACCACAAGGCGGACGCCTCTCTTCTCCTCCTTGCGGTCGTAGACCCTCCAGCTGGCGGGATTTAAGCCATGGTTCTGGCGTGCCATTCTTCCCAAAAGGACGTTATTGTCCTTTGGTTGTCCTGGTATCCAGACCATGACTCTCTTGTAGGAAAGGAGTTTGTCCATGCCCACAATTGTGAGCCTGGCTCCTTCCCACGGTTGTATACCTGTAACAAGGCTAGAAAGCCATGCTACAGTTTCATTGTTCTCCGCTATGATGACGGCCGCACCCCTTGACAGATAGCAGTCCAGGAACTGAGGCTTAATGGGCCCCTGCTCCGGAAGCTCGTCTATCAGATTGGTGATAGCCTCTTCCACAGCTTCCAGCTGTTTCTCGGATAGCTGCTGGTCAGGATATCCCACAGGTACTATGGCCATCCTGATCCCAGCTTTAGCTATCCTGGCGTACTCCACTTTGGGTCTCTTGCGGGTCTGCCGATCTTCTTCTGGGGTTGCCCCCGACAGAAGTCGTTTCCCCGCTGGCATCTTGGTGGGTGGGGTCCTCTGTGCCCTAGAAGCAGAGCCCTTTTCAGGGTCCCGCCTCTTGTGCCCATTGGATCCCTCCACTGTTGTCGCTGTTGTGGTAGTAGAAGTCCCCTCAGCCCCAGGAGTTAGGCCTTCTTTGGCCTGCTCCCGGGCCTTTAAGGCCTTCTTGTATCTCCTCTTTTCAGCGCCAGAGCGCTGTTTCTTCTTCTTCTTCTGAATCTGCAGATTGCCCACCTCTTGAGTGAGCCCTCTAACTGTTGAAGTCGAACTGTCCGAGGGTATCTCCGAAGAGTCCCCTTCGGTTGTTGTTGTGCTGGTATTTCTCTCGGAGGCCCCAGAAGAGCTCTCCGGTTTATGGGTGGCTACGGAACTCATGTAGGTCCCACGAGTAGCTAGGGAAATATATGTCCGCCCAGGCAGAGCCCCGCATACCTGGGTAAGGCTACTTACTTCGAGAGGGCGCCAAGTATCTCGAAGGCTCCGTTCAAGACACATCTCCCATGTGCCATGCACCCCATCGGCACGGGTCGCGTTACACCTTAGGGTTGGGCGGTGCTTTAGCTTCCTCCTCCTTGTATGCCGAACGGTTACCCAATAGGGCTCCATTCGGCATCGCAAGAAATGAGCTACTAGTCCCCCTCACCGCGAAGAGGATCTTCAATTGAAGAGGGTAACCAAGGTTAGCCCCCTACAATTGTAGAAGCACACACGAGGGGGAATTATTAGTATAACTTGCAATGAAAATTCGTACTAACGGAATGTTAGTAATTGCCGTAGCCTGGTCAGGAACTGACGTAAATATTCACAATTGGTAGAATATTAATGTTGATGTCGGAGCATAAGTGAGGACTGAGGGATGAGTAGAATACTGGCATCGGGGCTCGACGTGGCTACAGGAAGCGGGAGGTGAGGCAGTGCCCAGAGGTGAAACCTCACCACCAGAATTCAGTCCACCTGTTCAATACACATGTTTAAGAGGGATAGCCTCCATGTTCGACTTGCAGTGTAATAAGGCGTTGGACACTGGGGAGTCCTGGGAAGTAGCGGAATGCTGCTCCTTTTATAGCGCTGGCCGACGTCACAAGCGGGAATGTTAACATGTATTATTTACAGAAGAATGGAAAGCTGAGTTGAAGCTGATTTGGGCGAAATTTAGTTTGGCTTCAGAAGAAATGTAAGAACACGTGAAGCAATCCTGACTTTACGTCTGATCTTAGAGAATCAGATTAAGAAAGACAACCCTACGTACATGGCATTCGTAGATCTAGAAAAGCCATTTGATAATGTTGATTGGACTAAGCTATTTGAGATTCTGAAGGTGATCGGGATCAGATGCCGAGAAAGAGAAATTATCTGCAATATGTACAAAAATCAGTCTGCAGTGATACGAATTGAAGACTATGAAAAAGAAGCAGCAATCCAGAAAGGAGCGAGGCAATGCTGTATTTTGTCCGCTCTCTTTTTCTCTGTTTAAATAGAGCTTGTGAGATCGATAACTCATTGAATTTTCTAGATGTAACGGTCATGCGTAAAGATAACACCCTTGATTTCCAAATCTTTAGAAAGCCGATGCAATCATCTGCAACTATAAATAAATTCTCATTACACTCCAATTCACAAAAACAAGCAACTTTCCACAGTCTAATATACAGAGCACTTAAAATTCATCTGTATCCCAAGAATTTGAAGACAGAGTTGAATTATATTAGGAATCTTGCTATACTGAATGGTTTCAAAATAGAAATGATCAATCGACTGATCAATAAAATTAAGAACAGGTTATCCACGAATCTGATACCAGACAAAACCAAAAAGACTGATTTTGCTACATTCACTTATAACAATCCAGTTATTCACCAGATTGCTAACGTATTTAAAAAACATAATTTTAATATAGCATTTAGAACTACTATGCTAACCAATCCATATTCTTTAATCATAATGAAGTTAATTATGACAAAAATCATTATTTGGGATCGGGAGTATATAGACTTAAATGTTCACAGTGTAATTTTTCATATGTTAGACAAACTGGGAGAAGCTTCATGACAAGATACATAGAACATGTTAACCCAGAAAAACATAGAAAATACTCAGCGATGAGTTTGCATATTAGGGAGACTGGTCTCCGATTAAAATTCATAGAGAAAGACCTAGCAATAATTAGAAATATAGAAAAAGGAAGAATGTTAAATGAACTAGAAAGTTTATATATCTATTTAGACCAGACGTATAATAAGGATCAGAATCTTAATTACATCACGGACATTAAAAGCATGTTACATGAATTAATGCCTTAATTATTAAATACAGTTAGTTCAGATAAAGTTAGGATTCCTAATATACGAGTATTTAATTCTTTATACTCTAAAGCTTCACCCATACCTTTGGATAATAGGCCTACCTCCATCAAATTTGATAACTCCACCCCTTCGTCAGCCTCGACACAGTTAACTCCACCCATCCTCTCCTCCCTTCCACACTCCCTGATCCCTTCCCCTCCGAGTTCACTACCGCCTCTGCAGCACAGATACAATATGAGACACAGAGTCAACAGAATGGCGGTTACTAACACAACAGAAGATAACAAGGTGCTGTAAAGTGTGAATGCATTGATGGTATATTCTAGTTTTTTATTTGAATAAATTAGAGTAACATTTTTTATGGTGTCATTGTGTTGCTTCAATCAAGGTCAATCTGATATTAGAAGCCTATTGCCCAGCAACAAACACGTAAGTCCTCATCTATTCTAAGCAACGTAAAAGGATTCTCTCCTTGTGTTGACCTTTTTAAGACTTTCTTTCCTTCTATTACAGTGAACATTATTCCAGAATCTACTGGTATCCCCTGGCGAAGGTTTCCGACAATATTACCTGTATAAAGGGCCACTTCTTCTACGATAATCAACTGATGCTTCAGTTTCAACATTACTTATGTCTACCGTTTGAATGTTTTACTACCTTCACATTTATGACTTAAACAGCAGCCTTGAACATGTTGCGTGCATGATATATTTTTTGTGCTTGTGTTAACGCCTTTATTTTGTTAGCATTATACGCAATCTCACAGTAGGTGAAACCACAAACCATTTTAGTTGAACCATTTTAATTAGAACTACATAATTTTTTTGAGGAAGTTTTAGTCTCGGACAAGATAGTTTTAGTATGATCATTGACAGTGCTCCATGAACATGTTGTATTAATGTATCAATGTATTATTCACATTATATGTACCAAGTTTTAGTAATTAGGAACAAGGCTAATCTTTTACCTTCTCTTTTAATATTATGTGTATTTTTGAAGATTATATTTTAGGCTGAAGATGCCCTAAATTAGGGGCGAAACATGTCCCGAATAAGTGTTATTATGTTTATGTAACCACTTTTAAGTGGATGTAAAGTATTGAATAGGTGGTTTAATAAATACTTTTACCCTATAACTATTCGAACAGATCATAAAGCGTTGATTTTTGGATTGAAAGCCACAATGACAAGTGAGAGATTGACATGGTGGATGTTATTCACGCTACAATTCCAGCTAAAAATTGAGCGTTGCAGCAGTAAAGACAACACATTGGCAGATGCTTGGAATCAAAATTTAACAGAACATGAAGAACAAATCAAACAAATAGAGTTAGATCAACGAGACAAGGACTTATTAAATAAATTGTGAGACATCAGCATATGGCAAAGCTCAGATGAAAATCTAATTTGTATCATCAGAGAACTGAAAGACAACGGCAGAGGAACGCAAATAACACAGATATACAAGATGATAGATGGAATTCTTACCAGCTACATAGATAAGAGTCAGGAGAAAATGCGAATTGTTGTACCAGAGGAACTACAGAAAGACATCAAATGGCATGCCCATAAAATTACTGGACATTGAGGCATTGATAAGATAGCACAGACCATCCTAGAAAGATTTAAAGGGTTTGAAGAGCAGTCAAGAACACAATTAGGACATGTTACATTTGTCAGAGAACAAAACACAACACTTTCTTAACCAAACACCAACCTATTACCATACTACCAACTAAGCCAAGAGAAATATACGCAATTGATATATTCGGCCAATTACCGATGGCAAAAAAAGGGTGAAAAATTAATTGTAGTAATCATGGATGTGTTCTCAAAGTACATATCATTGCAGCCGATCCAGAGGGTTCATTCAAAACAGGTCCTGCAATGTGAATTGAAGAAGGTAATACAAAAAATGGGGAAACCAAATAAAATGTTGACTGACCGAGGTACCCAATTTACATCTATGCAATTCCGTGAAGCTATGAAAGAGTTGAATATTAAGCATAACCTATGCTCAGTCAAGCGTCCATCATCAAACCCAGCAGAAAGATGCATGAAGGAGATATCCAAATTCTGCTAAATCTATTGTGGAGATTGTCACTGGAAATGGATAGACGTCATTAAAGTTATCGAACAGAGCAAAAATTCCACAATCCACAAATCTACAGGGCAAATCCCCAGCATAGTTCACAGCAATGAGTATCCGAGTAGACCATGGGACGCAATTCTGGGCGAAACAGATGAAACTAGACCTAGTATCCAAGAAATAAATCAAAAGGTCAGGGAAAAAAAGGAGAAGCAATCCAGAAGAAGATAGAAGAGGATGCAAAGTAAGAGGTTCCATCCACCATTAAAAAAAATTTACCTTGTGACGATAAGGAAATCACCAACCTCCAATGTGTTAGTCAAGATATTTGCTAAGTTCGTACATTTATACGACGGGCTGTACGTTAGTTAAAGGAGCATTCGGAAATAAACATATGAAGCTGAAAGCTTGAACGGTACTTACAAGAGTATTCGCAACGCGGCAAACATGAAACTATACTATAATGAAGAACAGAATCAAATACCGAGTAACGTGTTGGAGCTAGCTGATGAAAGGAGTTATTCTGAGATGGAATATCAAACAGACAGCAGTAATGAGTAAGGATAAGTGAAGAAAAGCAGGCCATACGACAGTATGAGCATTGTGACCTGAGGATTAGGACGAGTACAAAATAAGATTAGAAATTACTGCACATTCAAGCATTATGATACACCAGCAAGTTAAAACAATAACTTGGAATAGTGCAAAGTTACATTAAAAAAGAAATGAGATAAGGTGTATAAACATATTAGAGTTTGAGGGATGTTCCACCATTCAATACATTGTAAAATATATTACATTTATTGGACAAAGACCGGTTTCGATTCCCTTGGAGTCATCATCAGTTCTTGTTGAATATCAAATCAAGGAGAATCTGATAACAATCATAGGGTTGCCTACATACATTTCGATTGATTCACATAAGACATCATAATAAATTATACACATAATGGCGACTGCCTTAAAAACACATCAATGGGTTGCAAAACATACACTTTGAATTGTAACAAACACATGGTATGCAGTACCAATATTTTCAACCAGTGCATATGTTTCCAGTGTTTCGTGTTACATGAACACATGTCATTTTAAACCAGAACTAAAAACTTTTTTAAGTTCCAAGTATTTCTTGTCTATATATGGAATAGTGTAATGGTACATTTCTCCTCCCACTTTAGCTAAATATATTGCTTGCGCTATATTTATACATTGGTTATGATTTTCATTTCCGTGTTGACGTATAACTAATATACTAGAGTTTGAGGAATGTTCCACCATTCAACACATTGTAAAATATATTCAATTTATTGACACTATTCCATAATTGAGATTTTGATCAAGTAAGAGTAAATGCGATTATCCATGACAAAATTAAATAGAATGAATGAGTTCACAATGTCACAGAAGCCCAGATTGACACAAATGGTGAAATAAGTATCATCATAATGGCAGTGTAAAAGACAAAGTCATGGGAATTGGATTGTTTTTTTAAAAAAAGGACCCAACACTGTAGAGGATATCAAAATGGTTAACTATCACAACGAGAAGACATATTGCTAGTAGAGAGCAAATAGAATCGAGAAAAGGTAATCAAGAAAGAAGAAAATAGAACATAAAAAGATCACCAGATACAATTATACGTTGTTACAAATTGAAACAAGAAAATAAATCAAAAACACATTGGTTTCAACGAGAACAGCTATCAAGAATTGGAACTCAACTGACTGGAGATGCCAAGAGCATAGATGCTGTTCAGAAGATTGCGCCGGGCCGATGACCTTCGATGTTAGGCCCCTTAAAACAACAAGCATCATCAGAAGATTGCGCCTTGCTTCTTTTAAGTGACTTACCTTCTACTTCTTCTTAATTTTACAGTTGTTTTATTTTGCCTCTTCATCTGTTTTTATGGGGACATGATCTTTAATTTCTTTCTTACCTATGCATTGTTTTTTGCGTTTTATTTGGCTGATGATGACCCGGATTGGGGTTGAAACCGGTATCACTTCCACTTATAATTAAATAGGAATGTAACACTACATTTCGTATTTATTTGTATTGAATAGGTTGAACTACCTTATTTATTATTTCAGTTTCATTGTGATACATTTCAATATGGAACATTATGAAATTTTTATCTTTAAATTCAAGTAATGTAATGTCATAGCTGATTTACAGTTCTTTTGAGAAGTATACCTTATGAAATTATAGAGATTCTGAGTGCTAGGTTAACATAGGTAGATATTATGAGTAGATGATATTCTTAGTCAGCTGGTATATGGAATGGTGTTATGATTTAGCAAGATGTGAAGCTTATTATGAAAAAACACGAAAGTATGGCACTTACATGCATAATCTGTAAAAATATACAATTAACATACAAATTAAACTATAGAGGTAATTAAACTAGAATGTCCAACTTCGACAACCAGTCCACTGCACTTGGTGTCTATTCATGCGGAGTCCGTAAACCGTCCTTAAATGCTGACAGTGGACAGCTCTCAACAACATGAAGCAATGTCTGCTTCTTAGCACCACACTCACACGCAGCACTTTCACAATATCTCCACTTTTTCATCATATATCGGCACCTGCCGTGGCCTGTTCTGAAACGGTTGAGTTTTGACCACTCATGTCGAGGAAGATCGAAACCTGGCACTTTCTTTGTTGGGTCTTTAATCAGAAAGGCGTTGGTGGGTGGACATTGTTCCCATCGCTATCTCCATTCTGCTGTTACACTGAATTTTTCATAGGAGTGTAGATTAGTCCAGAGTGGATTCCTGGATTTTAACCTCATCACAGGTGGATCTCGTAAGGCATTGAACAAAAGTGAGTTCCTGTTTGCAAAGGTCTTCTTGAGCAACTGTACTTTGGCTGCTTTTCTCCTCAGATCTGGAGGAGCAATGTTTGCTAAAACAGGCAGCCACTGAGTACGAGTGGACCTCACTGTACCAGTAACAACTCTCATGGTTTCATTGAGCTGTACGTCAATCTTGCTCGAATGTACGCTGTTTTTCCACACAGGAGCGCAGTACTCACCAGCCGAGTATACTAGAGAAAGTGAAGCAGTGCGAAGAGTGTTTGCATCTGCACCCCAGTTGCTGCCCACTAGTTTATGCAGTAGATTTACTCTTGTACTCAGCTTCTTTGACAGATTCGAGCAATGCTGTTTGAACGACAAGGACTGATCCAGTGTGACACCCGGATATTTTGGGAAGAAGTTGTGGGAGACTTCTGTTCCGTTAAAAAGCACATATAGCTTCCTATTAGCTTCTATGGTATGCAAGTGGAATGCTGTTACTTCCGTTTTACTGGGATTTGGTTGGAGTCTCCATTTGTGAAAATAGTCGCACATGGTAGCTAGGTCCTCTGTAAGTACATCCTCACAGTGTGCCAAATCCGTACTCTGAGTAATTAAAGCTAGATCATCAGCAAACTTTGAAGTTGTTCTTGGCAGGTCAAGGATGTAAAGATTGAATAGAATGGGAGATAAAACTGACCCTTGGGTTAAACCATTATTTAGAGATCTCCACCTACTTCTTTCACCATTCAGAAATACAGCAAGTCGACGGTTGGATAACATGTTGTTTAGTAAGCATGCTAGCTTCTGACAAGGGATGACTTGAACAAACTTGAGCAACAGTCCCTCTCTCCAGACCATGCCATAGGCTGATGTAAGGTCGACAAAAGCTGCAGCAGTCTTCAGTCCTTTCTGGAATCCTGCTTCAATCTCTGTTGTCAGTGTTAACACCTGATCACAACAACTACGATTTTCTGCAACCCCCTTGCTCAACTGGGATGACTTTTCTGTTGCTTCCTGGATACGGTTAAGTATCATTCTATTAAAATTATAAAATTCTTTTGTTAACAGCCACCTACTCAATACAATATAATACACTCATCTCTATAATTATAAAAGGAAGTGTTTGTCTGTCTGTCTGTCTGTCTGTGTGTCTGTGCGCGATGCCCAGCAAAATCTACAGCACACAGAGATCTGAAATTTTGAACAGAGGTAGATGGAAAGGGGTCCGAATGCACCTCGAAGCCGGAATTTTCATTTTCGCTTTCGTTGGTGAGTTATGAACGAAAAACCATCGGAAAACGTGCATTGGGATATGACAATCCAACGTGCTGTCACCAAGATTAAATGCATAGAGTCGCTGTCGCTAGGCAACGTACATAAGATAGGTAGAGAACACAATATTCAAGGAGCCATTTTACGTCCAGGATGTAGGAAGCTGTTTTTGGTCTTATATGGTGTGATGGCATATGACGGTGTTGATGATGATTCGTCCGTCGGATCGGGATGTTAAATCTTGAGCTGTTCGAGAGGAGTGGCATATGTGCCGGCGCCGGGTTTCATCCTCTTCATTCTTGCTATCATATATCATGTCATTAATTTCTTTCAACAAGCAACTTTTACAAGAATTACCCGATGTTCTACACAGTTACAAGTCTATCGACTACACAGCAGAGCTTCGAAAGACTTGGAGTCACCTGGAGTACCCTCGAACATCTTAGAGCGGACGATTGTGGCACCAATTATCCTTCTTAAGAATAAGAATCCTGCCCTCTGCAGTGAACACGACTCTGAAACTGATGACTAATATTATTGAAGCCATTCTCATGACTGGGCATGCCGCGAGCGAAGTAATATTCATTCCTCGGATCCGAATAATTTCTTCGGATATACAGTTTAAGTTTAGATATCTGCAGTGTTCAAAATAAAATTTCTCTATGTAATAATAAAGCAAGCATAATCTTCTTCTTCTTACTATATATAAAATGGATGTATGCATGTATGTGTGTGTGTAAATGACACATCTCCTCCTAAACCACTGGAGCAATTTCATCCAAACTTGGTACACTTATGACTTACTATCTGGAGACGAGCACTGGGGGGGGGGATTAAGCCATCCGTAGCTCCCTTAGGGGTGGGGGTCGGGGGGGGGGGCAAGGTATAAAAATAATCGAAAAAAGTGCCGAATCCAAAGTTTTCGGGGTCGCTGAGATGAACAATGACACTCCCCATTTTTCAAATGTCAAAGTTCAGCTCCCTTTTGCAAGGGGGGTGAGGGGGAGTGATATATAAAATTAAACGAAAATAATGTCGAATACATAGTTTTCGGGGGTCGCCGAAGTGAATTGTATACTCTGGATTTTTAGTATCAGGAGACAAACAACGTGGGGGTAAGAAAGCCCAGGAACCCTTAGGGGCGGGGGGGGGGCGAGGGGGTCAGATAAACAAATTAACGAAAATAATGTCGAATCCATATTTTTGGGGGTCGCTGAGATGAATAGTGACACTCCGGATTTTTTTTTTAAAGTTCAAGTTCAACCCCCTTTGGGGTGGGGGCGAGGGGAGTGATATATAACATTAAAAGAAAATAGTGTGGAATACATAGTTTTCGGGCTTGCCGGGGTGAATTGTACACTCCGGATTTTTAGTATCAGGAGACAAACCACGTGGGGGTAAGACCGACCAGGAACTCTTAGGGGCAGGGGGGCGAGGGGGCTGAGATATAAAAATCATCTAAAATAGTGTCGAATCCATACTTTTCGGGGTCGCTGAGATGAACAGTGACACTCCGGAATTTTTTAAAGTCCAAGTTCAGGCCCCTTCATGGTGGGGGGCGATGGGAGAGTGATATATAGAAATAATAATGATATATAGAAATTATAGTGTCGAATACATAGTCGCTGAGGTGAATAGTGACACTCCGGAATTTTTAGTATCAGGAGACAAACCACATGGGGATAAAACACCCCAGGAACCCTTAGGGGCGGCGGGGGGGGCAACGGGACTGAGATATTCAAATCATCGAAAGTAGTGTCAAATCCATACTTTTCAGGGTCGCTGAGATGAATAGTAACATTCCAATTTTTTAAAACTCAAAGTTTAGCCCCCTTTGGGGTGGGGGAAGGGGGAGTGAGATATAATAGTAATCGAATATACTGCCGAATCCATAGTTTTCCGGGTCGCTGAGATTAATAGTAACATTCCAGATGTTTAAAGTCTAACTTCAGCCCCCTTTGGCATAGGGGGTGAGAAAGGGTGAAAAAATAAATTGTTAGAAATGACCGAGATAATGGACGTGTGTATGTTCCAGTATGACTTTCAAGTATGACTTACTACCTGGAAAACGTACTGTGGGAGTAGGACGCCCCTAGAACCACTAGGGAAGCGGATAAAATATTATCCACACTAATAAATGGAAGTCTGTTTGGCGCGATCTATATGTACTATGTATATGTATATATATAAATTAAGGCATAAAAATGAAAACAGACGTAAATTAGTGAGACCATTCTAGGCATTTTAGAAATGTAAAACTTTGTACCAGACAACCTGATGACTTCAGGATCCCTAGAAATATCTCAAATTCTCATCGTTCTCTGAGGGGTACATGCTGGGAGTTTCAAACCTGCATAAGAACACAGTCGGTGATATTTATCCAGAACCTACAGTTTGAAAGTTTCCTTAAAGTCCCGATGTTTAACCCACTCCCCCATATCAAGATCCCAGCACAATCTCCCAGACAAGTTAGAAAATTGAAATTTTGCAAAATTATAGCTTTTAGCATGTAACCGATGAAAAATTTACGAGATGTTTAAAAAATTTATTTTTTATCCCCAAAAAATATCGAAATATGGAGGCAATTTTTAATGACGGTGCAGTCCTTCCTTTCGATGTATTTCGTGGCTAAACGGTAAGTCGTATCACAAAACGGATGGCACAATCTCCGTTCAATTTGGAGTGATCTACAAATTCTGTCCTATGACCTTTTGTCGTATCTCTATCCCTTATACATTAAATTTTTCTCTATTTCTGGATTTACCTAAATTTTGCACTTTGTACACGTACAATTGATGGTTTGATTCACTTATGGGAAAGATGGGATCATCAAATTCTACACGAATATTGGCCCACCCAGTAGACATATGTGAGCCAAATTCTATGTTTGAAGCTGTCGCATGAGTATCTGAAAAGTAATGCACTGTGTGGAAATCTTACACAAATTTCACCGTATTCAACATTTCTTAAACATAATGAATTGTGGTAGACAAGTGCACCTGTCGTTATCATCACAACTCCACAACTCGCACTTACATTGGAAACATCGTCTGCGGACCTCTCTATGCTTTTCTCGGATAACGCCAATTTACATGCAATTTAAAAATTATTATTAACTTCATGTACAGTAATTTACTTCGATATCCGTATACAATCTGGAATACCGTAGCGAAGCACGGGTACAATTGCTAGTTGAATTATAAAATAATCATGAGGTGTCTTAAAGAATGCCTTAAATAACGGAACATGTTTTGTTCGGCATTGCGAACATCATCAGCCGTTAATGTACAAAAACTAGGTCAGGGCCCTGAACTTAAGTGATCAAAATTGTTAAAAGAATAACAATGTCGTAATAAAAAGTAATATGATAACATTAGACTTAATTAGTAACAGTATGTACAGATCAACAGCGAGAATTTGTGGCGAAATACATTGAACGATGGCAGCCTGTGAAGTTAAAAACAATCATGGGGTTGTTAAAGTAAAAAAAAAAAAATAGATATTGTAGACATTTAAAATATACGTCAATGCGTAAAGCGTGGATTACTTATTGACGTTGGAGTTCTTACAATTGTGCAAAAACAAAAGTTGAATTAGAGTTAATTCAATAGTACGAGTCAAATAGAACCAGTCAAAAGGGGCATGACAACGTAACCAAGGTTGATATGACGTGATCTCCGGTAATTGCGAATTCTGTAGGAGAGAGAATTACAATGCCAGAAGCAGATACAAGTTGAACTAGTCCACATTAACGCGCTAGCAATAAAATTAAAAACGTATACAACATAGAACATCAATGATGAACTCATTAAAGAGTAACTGCGATCTTCAATATAGGAAGAGTTCAGGCAATCCGTAGATGAATGAAGCAGATTATGGCACAATTGGAGTTTGAAATCTGGAATGAAAGAAAAAGGAGGAAAATGAAGTTATGTTATAACGGAAAATGAAGAAGGAGAAAAGAAAAAATTGATAGAGGAGGCTTACCCTTGGGACTAGTGTGAGTTGTCCGCTAGCGTTGGCTGCATGAAGCAAACTGGCGAGTAGCTTTATTGCTGCTTCTAGTGTTGTATGTATGTATACGTAGAGGCGGGGAGTGAGTCATGTGAGGCGGAGGGGCGACCGATACTTTGCGCGGGTCGGATGTTCGTGGAAGGGGTGTCGCATGAAAGGGCGGTAGAGCAGTAGCTGTTGTTACAGAGGAAATATTATTAGCGGTTGTATAATTAAAAATTCTCATAAAGTTATTATTATTTATATTGAAAAGAGAGTGTAGTTCTGGAATTTTTTCGATTATTGGACTTTTAATTTCTGAAGTATCATTTAAATTTTGATTTCTATTACAATACAGGTCTAAGAATATGTAAATGTTCTCAAACTCTGTCAGACGTTTACTTTTATTGACGTATTTCAAGATTTGAAGGTTTTTATCAATTGTCGTAAAACTGTGACCAGTTTCTTCCATATGGGTGCTCATGGCGGAATACTTTTTATGTTTCGAAGCGTTGTAGTGTTCAAGGTATCTGGTCAAAAAGCTACGTCCGGTCTGTCCGATAATAAGAAAAACCACAATGGGTGCATTTACGCCTATAGATACCAGAGTTTGAGAATTTATTGTGGTTAATGTTAACTATATTTGAATTGAAGAATATATTACGGTTCATATATCGGGTTCTATAAGCAATATTAATATCGTATTTCTTTAGAGGGTTAGTAACTTGAAATAGGCCTGGGTTCGTGTAGGTAAAGGGAGCATATTTCGTTTTCTTTTAGGCTTGTCCGGAATCGGTTTCGTTGCGGTTTTTAATTTTATCTTGTTGATGATTTTATTAATCATCAAGGGATTATAGCCATTAATTCTGGCCAAATCCTAGATATAGTTTAGTTCTTTTTTGCGATTTTCAGTTGTAAGCGGAATTTTTAATGCTCTATAGACAAGACTAAAAAATGCAGCCTGTTTATGAGATTGCGGATGTAAGGAATCGTTTCTTATAGTGATGGGGGCACAAGAAGGCTTTCTAAATATTTGAAAAATGAATTTATTATTCTCTCTTGAAACGTTTAAATCCAAAAAGTTTAGAGAACCGTTGATCTCGTCTTCCTTAGTGAATTTGACATCATTGTCAAGCTCATTAAGGGATGTTAGCACGCGGTGACTATCATTTTTCTGTGTATCTATAATGGCAAAAGTGTCATCAACATACCTTAACCATAATTGAAGACTATTGATATTATTGATTATTTTGTTATTTTCCAAATCATCCATAAAGATATTAAATAGAATGCCCGAGATCGGGTCACCCATTGCTAGGCCCTTTTGATGATATACGATTCTATTATTGAAGGTGAAATACCGTAGTTATTATTAAGTACAAATTCTAACAAACTGATGAAATTATCTATTTCGCATTTGCTAAGGTTACTGTGGTTTAAAAGGTTTGTTTTAATAATCTTGACCGTTTTACTTACTGGAATATTGGAATACATATTGGTAATATCATAGGATACCATTATGTGATTATGCTCAAGATTGAATTTCGATAATTTTTCACAAAACTCAACGGAATTTCTTATATAAGCTGTATTATTGAATTTAAAGTGTTTACTGAGAAAATTATGCAGAAATTTTGAAACTTTGTAAGAAGGGCTGTTCATGCAGTTAATAATAAGGCGTATAGGTATGTCTTTTTTATGGATTTTTGGCAAAGCTTTTGCAGTTGGGAGTTTTGGGTTCATTATTATAAGTTTCTGATATTCGTGTTCTTGTAATAAGAACGGTAGATTTTTCAATAGGTTCTTCAAACTTCGTTGGATTTTGGGGGTGGGATCTTTATTAATAGTAGTATAACTGCTATTAGCAAAGAAATCTTCGGTTTTTTAATGTAATCGTCTTTATGTAGTAATACTATGGTGGGACCTTTATCAGCTTTAGTGACGATGATGTTATTATTATTAATTTTATTTCTTACATCATGTATTTGTTTGCCAAGAGTCAGGTTCGAGGTAGTTTTCAGTTCCTTTGCAGAAAAGGGAGCTTCTTCTTTATCTCATATTTAATGTCTTTATGCACTTCTACGGGGCGTTTTTTAATGTTAGATTCGATTTCCGCGATTGTAGTAATCAGATCGTCTGTTTTTTTTGGATTAGGCCAATTAAATGTCAGCCCTTTATCAAGAAAGGATAGTTCATTATCTGAAAAGTCAGTATTAGATAAGTTCACTGTTGTAGGAAAATGATTTAAGCCCTATTATTAACTGCATGAACAGCCCTTCTTACAAAGTTTCAAAATTTCTGCATAATTTTCTCAGTAAACACTTCAAATTCAATAATACAGCTTATATAAGAAATTCCGTTGAGTTTTGTGAAAAATCATCGAAATTCAATCTTGAGCATAATCACATAATGGTATCCTATGATATTACCAATATGTATTCCAATATTCCGGTAAGCAAAACGGTCAAGATTATTAAAACAAACCTTTTAAACCACAGTAACCTTAGCAAATGCGAAATAGATAATTTCATCAGTTTGTTAGAATTTGTACTTAATAATAACTACGGTATTTCACCTTCAATAATAGAATCGTATATCATCAAAAGGGCCTAGCAATGGGTGACCCGATCTCGGGCATTCTATTTAATATCTTTATGGATGATTTGGAAAATAACAAAATAATCAATAATATCAATAGTCTTCAATTATGGTTAAGGTATGTTGATGACAATTTTGCCATTATAGATACACAGAAAAATGATAGTCACCGCGTGCTAACATCCCTTAATGAGCTTGACAATGATGTCATATTCACTAAGGAAGACGAGATCAACGGTTCTCTAAACTTTTTGGATTTAAACGTTTCAAGAGAGAATAATAAATTCATTTTTCAAATATTTAGAAAGCCTTCTTGTGCCCCATCACTATAAGAAACGATTCCTTACATCCGCAGTCTCATAAACAGACTGCATTTTTTAGTCTTGTCTATAGAGCATTAAAAATCTCGTTTACAACTGAAAATCGCAAAAAAGAACTAAACTATATCTAGGATTTGGCCAAAATTAATGGCTATTATCCCTCGATGATTAATAAAATCATCAACAAGATAAAATTAAAAACCGCAACGAAACTGATTCCGGACAAGCCTAAAAAAACGAAATATGCTCCCTTTACCTACACGAACCCAGGCCTATTTCAAGTTACTAACCCTCTAAATAAATACGATATTAATATCGCTTATAGAACCCGATATATGAACCGTAATATATTCTTCAATTCAAATATAGTTAACATTAACCACAATAAATTCTCGAACTCTGGTATCTATAGGCGTAAATGCACCCATTGTGGTTTTTCTTATTATCGGACAGACCGGACGTAGCTTTTTGACCAGATACCTTGAACACTACAACGCTTCGAAACATAAAAAGTATTCCGCCATGAGCACCCATATGGAAGAAACTGGTCACAGTTTTACGACAATTGATAAAAACCTTCAAATCTTGAAATACGTCAATAAAAGTAAACTTATGACAGAGTTTGAGAACATTTACATATTCTTAGACCAGTATTGTAATAGAAATCAAAATTTAAATGATACTTCAGAAATTAAAAGTCCAATAATCGAAAAAATTCCAGAACTACACTCTCTTTTCAATATAAATAATAATAACTTTATGAGAATTTTTAATTATACAACCGCTAATAATATTTCCTCTGTAACAACAGCTACTGCTCTACTGCCCTTTCATGCGACACCCCCTCTACGAACATCCGACCCGCCCAAAGAATCGGTCGCCCCTCCGCCTCACATGACTCACTCCCCACCTCTACGTATACATACATACAACACTAGAAGCAGCAATAAAGTTACTCGCCAGTTTGCTTCACGCAGCCAACGCTAGCGGACACCTCACACTAGTCCCAAGGGTAAGCCCCCTCTTTCAATTTTTTCTTTTCTCCTTCTTCATTTTCCATTATAACATAACTTCATTTTCCTCCTTTTTCTTTCATTCCAGATTTCAAACTCCAATTGTGCCATAATCTGCTTCATTCATCTACGGATTGCCTGAACTCTTCCTATATTGAAGATCGCAGTTACTCTTTAATGAGTTCATCATTGATGTTCTACGTTGTGTACGTTTTTAATTTTATTGCTAGCGCGTGAATGTGGACTAGTTCAACTGTATCTCCTTCTGGCATTGTGATTCTCTCTCCTACAGAATTACCGGAGATCACGTCATATCAACCTTGGTTACGTTGTCATGCCCCTTTTGACTGGTTCTATTTGACTCGTACTATTCAATTAACTCTAATTCAACTTTTGTTTTTGCAAAATTGTAAGAACTCCAACGTCAGTAAGTAATCCACGCTTCACGCATTGACGTATATTTTAAATGTTTACAATATCTATTTTTGTTTTTTTTACTTTAACAACCCCATGATTGTTTTTAACTTCACAGACTGCCATCGTTCAATGTATTTCACCACAAATTCTCGCTGTTGATCTGTACATACTGTTACTAATTAAGTCTAATGTTATCATATTACTTTTTATTATGACATTGTTATTCTTTTAACAATTTTGATCACTTAAGTTCAGGGCCCTGACCTAGTCTTTGTACATTAACGGCTGATGATGTTCGCAATGCCGAACAAAACATGTTCCGTTATTTAAGGCATTCTTTAAGACACCTCATGATTATTTTATAATTCAATGAGTGTATTATATTGTATTGAGTAGGTGGTTGTTAATAAAAGAATTTTATAATTTTAATATATTATCCTCAATACGGTTCTATTATGAGATTAATTACATGTAAGTATCATTCTTTCAAGCATCTTGTAGATTACGCTAAGGAGTGAAATTGGTCGATAATGTGAAGCATCATTTCCTTCCTTTCCTGGTTTCAAGACTGCAATTACTTTGGCTTGTTTTAACAACTTAGGTAATTTACCAATTCGTAGAATTTCATTGAAGAAGTTGACTATCTATTGTTTTGTACCAGGGCCTATGGCCTTCAGAAACTCAGGATAGATTTAGTCCAGACCAGCAGCTTTATTTATCTTTATCTTGGATAGAGTCTTGTCCAGTTCTTCAGTACTGAAGTCACAGGAATACTCCGGATGGGATGTCAACTGTGATCTTCTCATTCTTAGTTGCTCCTTAACACTCTTTGCGTGTACCTTGTCCATCTTCACTCTAGAGATCTGTGTCAGTCTCGAGGCAATGGTGTTTAGGTTTATTGGCAAACTTCTGCGTTTCATTGTAGCGTCACTACCAAGTTTTCTTTTGAGGTTCCAGGCTTTATGACTAGAGTGTGTGAAATCCATCTCTACTGTAGTTCTGTGCTACTTCTCTGTCCTAGATTTATTTAGAGCCCTTAGCAACTCATCAGCTGTTGTTTTATTAGGAGAGTTCTGATATTTGATGTAGAGCTGATTACATTCTTCTGACCATCCTGGTATATACATCTTATGAAATCCCCGGGGAATGAACTTCCTAGCATTAGCTTTTATGGCGTTGACAAATCTATTGTAATTTTCAGGAACTGGTCGTATCCACTGTACAGTGTTATCAAGTCCTTCTGCAAATTTATCCCACTTTGCTACTCGAAAATTCCAACGAGGTTGTGGTACTGAAGACACAAAAGGGATCTCAGTGCCATAGTAAATAATAACTGGTCTGTGTTGACTGTGAGGAAAGGAACTGATGACCTTTCATTGTACCATGTGTTGATTCTCAAGAGTTGACTGTGACACTATGCACAGCTCAGGAGAATAATCCTTTAGCCATCTGCCAGAATGAAATGTGCCAGGATGTTAAGCATTGTGGATGAGTTGTAGGGAGTTTGCTTCAATCCGGTTATTTAGGTTGGACCGATTGTCATCTTCAAATTCGTATCCCCCATGCTGGGCTGTGACTATTGAAATCTCTGACGTACAAAACAGGGTGATCAAGAACTTTTAATGAACGGCTGGACCAACTGACTGCTGGTGGTTTATAGATATTCACAACAGTAATGCCTGAGATTTCCACTGCCAGGACAGAGATATCTGTTGAGTTGTCTTCATAAACAACTTTAAAATCAGTTAACTGGGATCTGATGTAAGTTGCGATCCCATAACGTTCATCATTGATTGCCCCAGCGAGATTGTAACCACCTATTTTTCCTCTTCTGTAGAGATCTTCACTGTCACTGGTATGTGTTTTCTGTAGTGCTATCAAATCCAGGTTGTTCTCCAGCATAAGGCAAGACAGATACTGACTCTTCGGTGGTGATATGGATTCGATATTTAAGTGACAAATGCGGAGATTGTTACCGAGTCTGATCGACAAGTGTTCTGGTCGGTCCTGAAAAGGACTGTTAGTGGACATAGTACTTGCTATCATCTGCTTGTTGCTGTGTACATGCTGAGGAGAGGTGGAATGAATAGAATGGAAGATTGAATTTAGATCGGTTAAATTCAAATTTTTAAGAATAATGATAAGAGTTTTTTCACATATTTCATTTTGGTTGTAATTAGAGTTAAAATACTGATTTAAATGTATGAAATTTTTTGTTTGTTATATCAAGTATTGGGCATTTCTGTAATTTTTTCAAGAATTTTTAGTTCTTGTTGAATATCGGTGAAATTGTGGTTATAGTCATGCATGTCAACACCTACAGCCGAAAATTTATTGTATTTAATGGCATTCATATGTTCTGAGTATCTAGTGATGAAGTTTCTTCCTGTTTGTCTGATATAAGAAAAATTGCAATCATGACATTTGAATCTATAAACACCTGATTTAGAGAAACAATTAAATTTATTAATAGAGGTGGATTTTTATAAGATGTCTGAATTATTATTAGTTTTGAATGCTAAATTGATATTGTATTTTTAAAGGTGTTAGTGATTTTGTAAATGCCCTTGTTAAAAGTAAAGGTTGAAATTATTGAGGTGTTAGGTTGATCTTTTATTAAAGTAGTTGAAGGGCGATGTCTGTACTTAATAATTATTCTATTAATGAAAAAACTGTTGTATCCATTTGATTTAGTGTTGAAACAAATGGTATTTAATTCACTTTTTAGATCTTGTTTGGGCATAGGAATAGTGAAAGCTCTATGAACTACACTATTGTAAGTGGCCCATTTCTTGGTTATAGGGTGAGTTGAATCATGACATATCGTGGAAATAGTTTGAGTACTTTTTCTGAAGATTTTATAACCTAAAGAGGTTGGGTTTCTAGTGATGGTTAGGTCTAAATAGTTATTTTTTTGTTCTAGTTCGTATTCAAGTATAAATATAATGTGGGGGTCAATATTATTAAGATTTAGAAGAGTGGACTCGGCACTAGAAATGTTTTCATCTAAAGTATCTAGGACAGCATCGACATATCTAACCCAAAAGAGTAAAAATTTTGGTTTTTTTCAATCTTGTTGTGTTCTATGAAATCTAGGTAAATATCAGCTAGTATGCCTGAAGCCCATGACCAAACCTTTTTGTTTATAGATGATATTATCAAAGGTGAAGAAATTGTTATCCAGAACTAATTTCAAAACCGAAATGAAATCTTTGATTTTTAATTTACTTAATTGACTGTGTTGATTTAAATTATTTTCAATAAAGGGGTAGAGATTGGATATTTGTATACTAGGGTACATATTAGTGATATCAAAAGAGTGAAGTGAGTGATGAGGTTGGATATTGAAATGACTTAATTTATTAATTAGATCTGAAGTGTTTTTGATGGATTTTTTTTTTGCTAGGGGCTTTACGTCGCACCGACACAGATAGCTCTTATGGCGACGATGGGATAGGAAAGGCCTAGGAGTTGGAAGGAAGCGGCCGTGGCCTTAATTAATGTACAGCCCCAGCATTTGCCTGGTGTGAAAATGGGAAATCACGGAAAACCATCTTCAGGGCTGCCGATAGTGGGATTCGAACCTACTATCTCCCGGATGCAAGCTCACAGCCGCGTGCCTCTATGCGCACGGCCAACTCGCCCAGTTTGATGGATTTGTTGGACATAAAGTGATAATTCTGTCTGAGAAATTTTTGAATAAATTGTAAAATTTTATATAAAGGATTTGGCCTAAAATTAATTATAGGATGAATGGGTACATTAGCTTTATGTATTTTTTTGGAAGAGCTTTAGCAGTAGGGAGACTTGGATTCATGCTTATTAATTTATTTTTCTCTTGGTCTGTGAAAAGGAAAGGGGTGCTCTTTAAGGTTTGTTTTAGTAATCTCTGAGTTTTCTGGTTCGATCTTTTTTGACTATGGAAAAGGAAGTATCAGAAAATACATTTTTTTGTTTTATTTAAATGTAATCAATTTTATCCATTATAACGGTAGTATTACTCTTTTCAGCTTTGATGATGATAAGATTATTGTCTTTAATTTTTTCTTAAGAGCAAATAAATGATGTTGTTCAACAGAAAACACTTCAGAAGTTTTGTGAGAAAAAGGGTAAGTAGATTTGTTTTCTTGCAGAAGAATATGGTTCATTTTCTTTTTAATTTATATTCTTAATTTATCTTGTATGTCAATAGCAGCTTTATTAATGGCTATTCAGATTCTGTGATTAAAGTAGTGGCAACGTTAAGGTTGGGCCAATTATGTTTTAGGGCCTTTAGCTAAAATTGAATTTTCAATATCATTTAATTGTACATTGGATAAATTGATGACTAGTGGGTGATATTGTTCATAAGTGTTTAGGGATATACTTGTTGATTTGAATTTGTTGTTTTACTAAGACAATACTTTGTATATATGCTCAATTGTACATCTCATGAAGATTATGAATGATTTTAACGTGTATCTACGCTTTGCAGTTATAAGAAGAATATCATAAGACTTCTTCCCCTCTACCACAACAACACTATGCATATATGCCCATTTCCACATCTCATCAAGACCTACGATCTTGAATACTACGAAGAATATTTTAAGACTTCTTCTTCTTCTCGAATATTCCTACAGCTAAGTGAACTAATTTCTTGCAACAAATATGTTTTCAGGAAATTCTATAAACAATTTTTCATGGTGTCAAACTTACATGTTTTTAGTCCATCTTTAAAACAACTGTGTTTCAAATACTTCATGCTACACGTGATATGGCTGAAGACTTTTAAATAGGTCAAAACTAGTCCCATTAAATGTTTATTTAATAAACAATATTTAATTTGTATTGAAAAGGTGGAATAACTCACTTATTATTTTATTTGGTTTAATCAAAGTTCAATACGGACCCATAAAATGAAATTCATTTCTTTAGATATAAATTTTTGTACAAAAAAATCATTATTTGAGAGACGTGAAGATTCAACGTCCAAAATTTGATTTTTATGGTCCGTATTGAATCAAGATTCACAAAGTAATTCGTTACTTTGTGAGATGTGAAGATATAAATGCAAATAAAAATATTAGGCAAACTGCAGTGAACTTTATATTCTACCTCAAATTAACATAAATGTTCTCACAATTACTGTACCGCGAGGGTACATCCGCCCCGTTCATGCAAATGAAGCGCCTTGAAAAAGGCCATCTTCAATATAAACTTGCAACTACTTGGGCAAGAAGTTTGGACTTTTCCTCATAGATGTCTCTACCAAAAGAATGTATGTTATCCCCTCTAGTGTGAAGATGCGCTATTAAAATTACAAAGTAATTTGTTATTTTAAGGCCAAACTGAGTTGATTTGCCTTTGTTTTTTGGTGTATCACAGTTGTCAACACTTTGATCTTTTTCCACCAACATCAAAATTAACCAATAAGAAATTTTGTATGTGTATTTTTCCACCAACCAGCGTTTCATCTAAATATTTAATTATCCAATAAAAAATTGGGGGTGTGTCGGCCCTTAGTCCAGATCTCTCTCGAACCTTTCTCTCGGGTATAAAAGCTGGCAATTTTTTGAGCCTCCTTGTCTTCTTGATTGTCCAGTCTACTGAGTGTGTGCTAATAATGGAGGCGGGGGCATCTCGCCTTTCATCGAGCAATCCAGCACAGTAAGGTAATGGCAGTCATTTAATAACTAGATGATAGCGTCTGAAAGCTAGCTTGAGGGGAAGGTTTCCTGTCTTTAAGAACATAACCTTAAATTTCCAATCTTCAATAATGTAAACTTCATCTTCAAATGTAAGTCTCAAAACTAGCCTAGAAACTTAACTTAGATTCGGGAATAGAGAGTGTGACACTCTCTCAGGTTCTTTATCAACTTGTATTTGAGGTGAATATGTTTTTGTAACCATTTTTTATCTGTAGCATTGTAACTTAAATTTTCTCCATCTAGTCACCTCAGTAGTATAGGACGAGCCTCTGTAACGTCGGGCAGTGAGCCCTACTAGGGTTTTAAACTTCTTAGTGTCAGTTTCAAGGAGTGCAAAAGTCTGCCTCTGCATCATTTTGATTTTTAGGCCAGTAACTTTAACCTGAGTTTTTTTTTTTTTTTCCCCACAAAGGCCCTGTAGAATGAGTATTCGATGCTCCTGTAAAACTTGGTTATTTCTGTTAAGTGGTTAGACCATGAGAGTTAAGACAGTGAATTCTGTTTGTATTATCAAATGTAGGTTGTGCCTCGAGAGGCCTGGAAAGTGTAAGTTTAGTGAGCAAAGATGCTCTGGTTGTTGAACGTTGTCTCGATGAGGCAGTAAGGGTATTAGGTTCGGAGCGCAGTCTCCTAGACAATTCATAGAGCATTGATGCTCTTTCCATTTGGTAGAAGTGATAGTAAAACTCTGTAAATGAAATTGGGAGACCTGTCTCCTTGACTCGTGAGTGTATGGAGCAATGGTGCTCAAGTAACATCTGTAAAATTGGGAGCTTCAAGCTCAGATGATTAATTGATAAATTTTTCTGATTTTCTGATTTCTCCTACTTTGTATTTAAACTACTGTACCTGAAATCTTGTTCTGTCACTGAGTGACTTGTTTTGTTCACAGACAAGTACGGTGACCACTCAGCCACTGCTCTGGTTGACTATGGTGTAACTACCCAAATATACGTATATGTGTTGCATTAGAATCAGGGATTCGTCCATTTTTCGGAAGTTGTGTACCTGACATAATAAGTAAAATTTATTTGCTTTTTAGTGTTCCATCACCTCCACTTGGTCTGAAGCAGATCCTGCGTCGTGACATGTGACCTCAGTTATTTTTTAAACGAAAGCGTATTGACCTAAACCCTTATACACGAGTTACTGTTGAGTGTCCCCCAACAGGTACATTGAAGCTCATTGAAATCGGTTGGACACCAGGTCTGGCCTCTCTTTGTCAGTCTTATCCATGGCTTTGACAATATGGAAGTGGCTGTGGTATGAGCGATATTAGAAATGCCATTCCTTATGCAGCCAGTTCCTGTTGTGAATGATGCGTAAATGTTATTCATAGGGTCGGTTGGTGCATGCGTTTTAGTGGGCTTGGCAGACTGATATGAATGTATCCGCAAGGGCTCACACAAAATGCTGTAATTTGGTACACTAATTTATTTGGAACTATTTATCTACATTGCATGCACATAACCTAATCAACTGCTGTCACAAACAAAACACTCACATCGGAAACATCAACAAACCGCTGTTTTAACAACTGCCTATCACTAGCACATGGAGATTACAACCTTGAAACAGGTGACTGCTGACAAGCATGTCATCCACAATACAAGGTCACAAGTACAATTCCTGTTAAACCATAACTCCTACTAAACATTAACTCCTCTCTAACATCAATACCACCACCTTTTATATGTGCCTGGCCAGGTTTCTACAAAGATATGTTACCAAATACCTTCTTGTAAATCCTAGAGTGCTTAATAGATATAATGTACAGAATATTCTCCATAGTTCTCGTCTACCTAGTGCCATTCTGGATGTTACAGTGTGTTTCACAATACTGCAGTGGATTACAAATCATATATACATGATACAATAAGTTATTATACAGGTTCTTACATTACCTGAACTCATATAAATGTCTATATACAGTACATATTTCATGACATAACCTCACAAACAATAAATAACATGTAAATAATAATACTAATACTAAATGGGTGTAAACACTTCATAGCCATACATTACAAGTCATAATAATAATCAAATTGTAAAATAATAATCATAATAATAATTCGAGCTCGATACTTGCATTATTTACCCATGGGTGAGAGAAATTTTTTTTTCAAGTTATATCAGTTTATCACACTTGCGTCAAGATCCCCCCTATAACTTGAAACAATTTCCACAGACTGTCTCACTCGTCGACTTTGCCTTGGTCGTAGATTGTATCTTCTTCGATGTTGCTGGATGTGTTCTCTTCCTCTTGACCGGATTGTGCCATATCGGGGGTCAGAGTTGCCTCACTGCCAGCCTTATTAACAATATCCTGAGTGATAGGAGGCTTCAGGTTATCATCAGGAACAATGTGTGCAAGGAGAGGAAGCTTAAAAATGGTTTGCCTCAAGGTTCAGTCCTATCGCCACTCTTGTTCAGCTTATATATAAATCTGATCTTCCTGAAGTTATGTCGTGGAAATTTTGCTACTTGATGATATAGCATTAGCTGTGCAACGCAAAGAACTGGAGAAAACTGAAGAGATGTTAACAAGGGATTTGTCCATTTTGGAAACTTATTTCAGGCACTGGAGAGACAAGCCCAGCACCAATAAAATGGAGGTGTCTTGTTTCCATGTAAACAATCACTTAGCAAATACTAAATTGAACATGAGTTTCTGTGGCAGGATACTTCACCGCAACTGGAACCCAAAATATCTTGGAGTAACCTTGAATCAAACACTAACCTACAAGCAACATCTGCTGAACACCACACAGAAACTGAGAACATGTAACAACATCATTCATAAGCTTTGTGGAACTACCTGGGGTTCTTCGGCAAGCATTTTACGGTCTTCATCTTTAGGCTTGGTGTATTCAAGTGCTGAGTACTGTGCTCCAGTATGGATGAACAGTCATCACACAAGACTTATTGATACTGAATTGAATTCAACCATGCGCATAATAACTGGCACAATTCGATGTACGCCAACTCATTGGCTCCCGCTTTTATCTGGAATAATGCCATGTGATTTACGCAGATCCACCGCTCTCATCAAGGAATTTAATAAAATCTTAAGGAACCCCAATCTACCTGTACATGAAGATCTACGAACTATAAACCAAAACAGATTATGTTCACGCCATCCAACTTTACGTAACGCCTTAGACATGGTTGCTAGAGGCTACAACCCAACTACAGAGTGGAAAAGATGGTGGGAAGCAGCAACGGAGATCCACCTGCACAGTATGTTCTCGAATGCCAAACTTCCAAATGGATTCCAGTTACCACGTAAAACATGGTCTGCTCTGAACAGAATAAGAACAGGCCATGGCAGATGCAGAGACATGTTGTTTAAATGGAGCAAGTTGCCGACACCTGCGTGTGACTGCGGAGTTGCACAACAAACCATACACCATATTGTCAGAAAGTGTGAAACGCGGGCATACACAGGCAGCAAAGTGAATTTTCTGATGGTAACTCCAGAAGCAATACGGTGGATCAATGATCTTGACATTCAGTTGTACGGAGTCTTTTCTTGTTCATTGTTTTCTTGTATGTAAATATGTATATAATTTATTTCTGTGCTCAGCTTGATTGTATGGGCCATACGCTAAAAACAAACAAACTGACTGGGTGGTTACGTCGCAGTACTTGTTGGCCTGGTAGGAAGATCTGGGTCTCTTCGATATCTCGAGCCTTGGCCTGGGTAAGGGATCTCTTCTTTGCCTAAGCTTGCATATCCTTGATGTCCTGCTGCTGCTGCTGCTGCTGCTGCCACTCTGCTGGGGAAAGAGCTGCATCATCTTGACTAGAAGTGGCTGGTGGACGAATCTCCCAATCCTTGGTGCCGTATAGCTGTCAACCAAGGAACAGCTCTGCTGGGGAATAGCCGGTGACACGGTTGATGCGTCGTCGCAGGGCAGAGTGACTGCGGTATCTGATGGTCCCACAGCTGATGTTCTTTGTCTATCAGGTGGACCCATAGCATCCTTTTCAGTTCCTGGTTCCGTCGTTCCATTGGATTGGCCCTTGGGTTGTAGATAGGGGTGGTCCAGTGCTCCACACCCCATTCTGTCATTTGCTGTCACTTCCTCGACGTGAACTGACGTTGTCTGATAGATTGCACCGTGGATAACCATAGCAGCTGAATACGTCATCATGTAAAAGGCTGGTGATGCGTCCTGTCGTGGCTTCTGGTATTGGAAAGGCCTCAATCCATCTTGTGAAGAGGTTGGATAGACTGATACGTCTCTTCGCCTCCTGGATATCCGGCTTCAGTGCTGTCGTGGAACTTCTCGACAATGTCCGTCATGTGCCGTCTGGGGACCACTACTGTTGGCATGTTGGAGAGGTGAGATCTGTACATCAAGAGACCTCCGTCAACCCAGAAGTTCTTGTAGCACATCTTGAATTCTCTCGGGACGAGTTGCCTATCGATGTTCTGTCTCCTAATCCACTGCGTCATGGTCCTACATGGCTTGTCTTGTTCTTGCCACTGTTTGATTACTCCCAGATCAAGTTCCTTCTTGATTGTCTTAAGGACAGTTTCCTTAGGCTCACTCTGGTGTTTTCGTGGGAACTCCCTCTCGACAATAGTGCTCCTAGCTTCAGGTTCCATCGCTGGGTGCCTGGATAAACTGTCTGCTCCTATGTTCGTCGGTCCTGAGACGTGACACACATCAAAGTCAAATACTGCAATTAACAGAGCTCATTGTATCAATTTAGATTTCGAGCCAGAGACAGAGTTCAACCATTTGAGAGTGGCGTTATCAGTGTAGAGCTGGAACTTCCTTCCTTCCTTCCAAGTAGCCTCTGAATTTGCCCATGGCCCACACCATGGCTAAGGCTTCCTTCTCGGCAGTGCATTAGCTTTGTTTGGTGGGGGATAGCTTTCTGCTGGCATACTCGATGATATCCCTTCCGTCGTCATTCCTCTCCTGGAATAACACTGCTCCTAATATGATGTCAGGTATTAAGTTCTGAATCACTGCAACATCAATTACAATAGGCATGTTCATGCATTTAGCGGTTAGGTTAGTCTGTCCTTGAATGGAATAGGTTACCCCGTCCACTGCTCCCAGTACCCTTCCGAGATGGTGAGACTTCATAGGTGGTAGTAATCTGGCAACAGTCCCGTTGACAAGTAAATGGCTTGCTTGGCTTTCGAGTATGGCTGAAAAATTCTCGTTGCCTATCGTTAATATGGTAGTCGGGCGAGGTTGGCCTGTTCTACTCAACATCTGACCAATGGCTCTCCTACTTGACCAGGGTTGCTTGTCTGACAGATCTTGAGGCACCTTCCTGTTCCCGATCCCATCCCCTCTTAATCCAGAATGGGCCGGACCTAATTTCTCTGACGTCAAGTTTGGGCGCTTGTTCTTCAGGTGTCCCGTTCTTCCACACTGGCAGCACTTCCTAACTGCGCTAGTCCATTCTGTAGCTTTGCTCTTGTGTTCCTCCTCCAGCTGGGCAATGATTCTCCGTAGATCATCAAAGGATCTTGGTTGTGATACGTTCACTAGGGTTCGAATCTTGTCGAGGAGTAGCTCTGTGATGTCTGGTAAGATCTCGTTTTCACTTCCATACAGGTGCAGACGCTTGAAGAGTTGGTACTTCTGTAGGACGAAGGCGCAAGCTCTCATGCCAGTGGGTTGTGTCTCAGTCAGTAGCTTCCTTTCCATGGAGCTCTTCACTCCTTTGGAATTAAATCTAGCGAGGAATTCCCTCTTGAAGTCCATCCAGTTTAAATTTAAACCCTTACAGTTATTTCACCAAGTAGTGGCTTGCCCCTTTAATCGGGGTGTGATGAGTTGCATGAAGATGTCCTCTGGTAGATTAGTCCTTCCTAATAGACTGACCAATCCCTCAGTAAAGCTAGACGGGTTCTCTTCCAGTCGCCCGTGGTATTCCAGAAGGCTCTCTATAATCACCTTCGGGTCTGCCGGTGAGATTTGAGGGGTTTGGCGGTACGTCCTTTTTGAGTTAATCTGTCTTCTACTGTGTGAAGGATGCTTTCCCTTATATTCTGTACATCTCCCTTGATGGTCGAAAACCGGCATTCTAACCTTCCCTCAACAGCAGAAATACGGCTTTCAAATTTCCCCTCAACGGTAGAGATATGGCTTACAAAATTTCCCTCAACGGTGGAAATCCTCCTTTCAACCTTTTGCCTTATGCCGGAAATCTGGATTTCCACCTTCTCCTTGAGGTTCAAGATATCCCCTTCCAGCTGGCTTACCGTACTATCAATCTGGACAATCTGTCCCCGTTCGTGTTGACCTGATGTCCGATATCTGCTGCGTTAATTAATTAGTGACTTCGCTACTTTGCAATGAAATTTCTTCACCT
Source organism: Anabrus simplex (assembly GCF_040414725.1). Classification (NCBI taxonomy): domain Eukaryota; kingdom Metazoa; phylum Arthropoda; class Insecta; order Orthoptera; family Tettigoniidae; genus Anabrus; species Anabrus simplex. Next base: position 279,178,924 of record NC_090271.1, read on the forward strand.
ACGGTTGAAATTTTTGATTCTAAGCCCTGTTCAACTTCGTAAACCTGCGTGTACACTTGTGATATTTGTCCGGTTAAAACTAGTTAGCTAGAAAAATTTCTTCGTTTACTTTCGAAATTTGATCCGAAATCTTTTCTGTTAGGCCATAATTGACGTCTGAAATTTTGTCATTGAATGCCTGCATCATGCTCGTTAACTTAGAACACATTCTTGTTATATTTACATCATCTTTTAATGTTTCATCTGGATCTTCGTCGACTTCGGCCTTTCGGGATCTTCTCCTTTTTCGGCGAAATCTTCCCGTAACCACGTCTGCAGCGATTTCTTCTTCCCGTTCATCAGGAGATTTCTTGTGGTGAGTTCATCTTTCAGTTGTTGTTGGGACAAATATTTTAGGTTCCCTATGGAATGAACATCTATATCATATTTCCTAGTGTCACTTGCATTTTGTTCTATTTCACAACAGTCGTATTCACTCGTAAATTCTTACATCCTGTCACGGTCGCCAGTTAATGTATTCACAAAGACGTACACAAAATGCTGTCAGTTGGTACACTTATTTATTTGGAACTATTTATCTACCTTACATGCACTTAACCTAATCAACTGCTATCACAAACAAAACACTCACATCGGAAACATCAACAAACCACCATTTTAACAACTGCCTGTCACTAGCAGATGGAGATTACAACCTTGAAACAGATGACTGCTGACAAGCGTGTTATTCACAACACGATGTCACAAGTACAATTAATGTTAAACCATAACTCCTCTCTAACATCAAGACCACCTCCTGATATATGTGCCTGGCCAGGCTTCCAGAAAGACACGTTACCAAATACCTTCTCGTAAATTCTAGAGGGCTTAACAGATATAATGTACAGAATATTCTCCCTAGTTCTCGTCTACCTAGTGCCATTCTGGATGTTACAGCATGTTACACAATACTGTAGTGGATTACAAATCATATATATAGGTAACAATAAATTATGCACAGGTTCTTACATTAACTGAACTCATATAAATGTCTATATACAGTTCAGGTTTCATGACATAACCTCACAAACAATGCGATCATCCGACTACGTAAATAATAATACTAAATGGATGTAAGGTTCTGCACATGGTTATAAGGGTATTTAGGGGTTGTAGTAAGGATGTAAAGGATTTATTTATTTATTTATTTATTTATTTATTTATTTATTTATTTATTTATTTATTTATTTATTTATTTATTTATTTATTTATTTATTTGTTTGTTTGTTTGTTTGTTTGTTTGTTTGTTTGTTTGTTTGTTTATTTATTTATTTATTTATTTATTTATTTATTCGTATCACAAGCATTAATACTATAAATACATATATACTCTTACTGAATTATATACATTATATACAAAGTCACACTTATAAGAAAAAGGCTATACTACTTTTGCGCAGAAATTGCCGACATCCAATGCATTTTCTGTTGCCTGAAGTAGATCTTATACTGTGCATGTTTTAGGGCACTTACTACACTGCAACAAATGAGACGTTGTCTGGATTGCACCACACTCACACAATGATGACTCGATGTTAAAACCCCACTTCTGCAGGTTGCTTTTACATCTTGTCACGCCTGCCCGTAATCTGTTCAGTGATCTCCAAGTACTCCATTTCTCCATGTGACCAGGTGGTAATTCTTCACTTGGTGTCAACCATTCTTCAGAGTGAGTGCAGCTTGCGCGCCACATATCAATTCAGGATTGCTGAGGTGTTCCATTAAGAGCCTCTGTTGTTCTGAGGAAACTTTTCCTTGATTTGAGTCTTGGAGTAACTGGCCTGTATCCATACAGAGGGTGAGTTTCAGATGTTTCCGCCTTCTTCCTCTTGTTTTTTGCTGCAACCTCTCGATGGATATCAGAAGGGGCAATACCAGCAAGACTATACAATTTGTTCAACGGAGTAGGTTTTAGACAGCCGGTAATTATGCGACAGGTATCGTTTAGAGCAACATCTACCTTCGTGGCATGACTTGACTTGTACCATACTGGGGATATAAGTCTCCGGTAAGACCCCAACTAGAGTATGGTTCCAGTGTATGGGAGCCTCACCAGGATTACTTGATTCAAGAACTGGAAAAAATCCAAAGAAAAGCAGCTCGATTTGTTCTGGGTGATTTCCAACAAAAGAGTAGCGTTACAAAAATGTTGAAAAGTTTGGGCTGGGAAGACTTGGGAGAAAGGAGACGAGCTGCTCGACTAAGTAGTATGTTCCAAGCTGTCAGTGTAGAGATGGCATGGGAGGACATCAGTAGACGAATAAGTTTGAGTGGTGTTTTTAAAAGTAGGAGAGATCACAATATGAAGATAAAGTTGGTATTCAAGAGGATAAATTGGGGCAAATATTCGTTTATAGGAAGGGGAGTTAGGGATTGGAATAACTTACCAAGAGAAATGTTCAATAATTTTCCAATTCCTTTGCGATCATTTAAGAAAAAGCTAGAAAAACAACAGATAGAGAATCTGTCACCTGGGCGACTGCCCTAAATGCAGATCAGTAGTGATTGATTGATTGATTGATTGATTGATTGATTGATTGATTGATTGATTGATTGATTGATTGATTGATTGATTGATTGATTGATTGATTGATTGATTGATTGATTTAAACACTTCATAGCCATACATTTCAAGTCATAATAATAATAAGCATAATTGTAAAAAAAAAAATAATAATAATATTTTGAGCTCGATACTTATATTATGGGTGAAAGAATATTGTTTTCAAGTTGTATCAGTTTATCACACTTGTGTCAATATGTAATAGCAACTTCTGTCTCAGTGAGGAAAGCAATGGAAAACAACCTTACTCCTCATTTCCCTAGTGATGTCTAGGTCATATATGACAGCTAATGGTGGAACTGTTGAGAATCCAACCAGCCTTCGGGCTGAAGAATGAACATACATATAAATAATACACAAGAGAGTTTTCCACCTATTTAATACTAAGTTGTATTTACAATCCAACCCTACTTGGGGTCATCATCAGCCATATTAAACATACACAATATTTGACAAAATCCTAAAACATGTTTCTAAGTAGTAAGAATCTTATGAATATATAATTTACAATATGAAGTGTAGTTGAATTAGGCAAGGGCTATGGCACTCAAAATGTTGCAAATTAAAATGAAATATTACGTGTGACGTAGGTGAGTAATTGAAGTACACTGAACCTGCTAAAAAGTCTGGAATAAAAGTACAAATGAGGTGCTCTGTGTTGTAGGTTAAAATTTTTTTGTATGATTATAGACTCATGGAATTCAGGAGGTCCTGGTAATATATAACAGTTGTGGACCAAGTGCTATGGTACTAAGAATGAACGCAATGTAAACTGACATACTGTATATATAAAAATATACATTATGTACAATGTCTGAGTAACAAAATGTGTAGCTGATACTCTCTAGGAGAAGAGTCGACTATACACTGTATCAGCTTAAGCAGAGAATTTGGCACATGGTGTATTAAGTAACCAAGCCGTGTTGATTGGGCTGCATGGTTGATTGTTGGAGTTGTGCAGAATGTGAAGTTTTTGAATTCTTGTTGAGAAGAAAGTAGACACTGCGCTTGGTGATATTAATTGGTGGAATTCTCAGTTCATAGCGGAAAACGGATTGGACGTATTAAAATTGAGAAAAGTCAGTAAATTGCAAAGTACGCGGTAAGAGAAAAAGATTACCAGAAAGCGAATGGACACTCACCTCGCGCTGCAGTGTGTGTAGCTTACGTGATAGTGTGTGACTGGTGGCAGAAGGAGAAATATGGGCGGGGAGGAGGGCAGGCGCATGCGGGTTGGGTAGAGTGGGGGTGGCTTGGGAGGGGACGGGGTTGGCGGGGTTGTGAGGGGAGGAGAGGGGATTTAAGTGAGAGCTGAAGGGTGTGGGATAAAGCGTAATTGTTTCGGAAAAGTACGTTTAATTAAAGTTAGGATTGAGTTCTGGTTGGCTGAATTATTGTTTCTGAGAAAAGTGATAAATAAATTGAAAAGTATATTGGGTTTCTCTGAGATTTCATTAAAATTGTAATTGGCATTATAATATTGGTCTAGGTGTATGTAGGAATTTTCCATTATGTTGAGTAAAGGACCCATATTTGCTAATTCAAGGATGTCCATGTCCTGTTTGATATTGGTAAAATTATGGTTATAATCTTGCATGTGCTGGCCGATAGCTGAAAACTTATTGTATTTTATTGCGTTAGTGTGCTCATGGTATCTTATATTGAAGTTTCTTCCTGTCTACCCAATGTAGGATTTTTCACAGGTATTGCATTTGATCCTGTAAACTCCTGATTTTTTAAAACTGCTGGTCTTGTTGATATGTAAAGTATTGTGTAAAACGTTCATGTTCTTATTGTTGGTTTTGAAAGCTATTTTAACACCTTGTTTCAGAAAGATATTGGTTAACTTGTAAATATCATTGTTGAACGTGAAGGTGGTAAATGTTAGAGGTTTAGTTATTTCTTTTTTGAGGGTAGTTTTAGGGCGATGTTTGTGTTTATTGATTATACTTTCTATAAAATGATTGCTGAAGCCGTTGAATATTGCTATTCCACAGATTGTGCTTAGTTCATTCTTTAGATCTTTCTTGGACATAGGTATGCTAAAAGCTCGATGAACTAGGTTATTGTTTGTAGCTCGTTTGTGGGACTGGGGATGCATTGTTTCTTGGTGAATGGTGGAGGCTGTTTGAGTAGGTTTTCTAAATATTTATAACTGAAAGAATCCGGTGGTTCATGTTTGTGGGTTACTGTAGTCACGTCCTAGTTCGTGAACCATGGGCAACAGCTGAGTGGCCTAGTAAGTGGTCCTGAGAGTCGGGATACCAGTTGCTATGGAATGGGAGTGGGCATCTCGGACATATTCTGAGTCGTGGCCCTCCTTGTGCTCAGGCGGCTAGGACTATACAATTCACCGGTGGTCCATAACCCGTTAGAGGCGAGATCCTCACTTGGACTATGTGCAAGTAGGGTAGCATCCTGCTTCATGAATTTACCGAGCTCAGAACATTTTAAGCAAGCCTCGGACCTATGGGAGTAATGGAGTCTCACTCCCATTTGACAGGCGAAGGACTCCTTGGAAACAACTTGGCGAACGAAATGGAATTTGATGGGGAGCTATCAATATTAATGGGGCTTATGGAAGAAAGAAGGTAGAACTGGCTGAGTCAGCAAAGAGGATGCATCTGGATGTGCTAGGAGTAAGTGATATTCGGGTAAGGGGAGATAACGAGGAAGAGATAGGAGATTATAAAGTGTACTTGATGGGTGTTAGAAAGGGAAGGGCAGAGCCTGGGGTAGGGTTCTTTATCAGGAATACCATTGCACGCAACACAGTTTCTGTTAGGCACGTAAATGAGCGAATGATGTGGGTAGATTTGTCAGTTGGAGGAATTAGGACTAAAATTGTGTCCGTGTATTCACCATGTGAGGGTGCAGATGAGGATGAAGTTGACAAGTTTTATGAAGCATTGAGTGACATCGTGGTCAGGGTCAACAGCAAGGATAGAATAGTGCTAATGGGCCATTTCAATGCAAGAGTTGGGAATAGAATTGAAGGATACGAAAGGGTGATTGGTAAATGTGGGGAAGATATGGAAGCTAATGGGAATGGGAAGCGTTTGCTGGACTTCTGTGCTAGTATGGGTTTTGCAGTTACGAATACATTCTTCAAGCATAAGGCTATTCACCGCTACACATGGGAGGCTAGGAGTACCAGATCCATAATAGACTATATTTTAACAGACATTGAATTTAGGAAATCTGTTAGGAATGTACGAGTTTTCCGTGGATTTTCGATGATACACACCACTATCTGATTTGTAGTGAACTAAGTATCTCTAAGCTTAGGGTAGAGAAAGTGAAATCTGTCTGGAAACGAATAAGGGTAGAAAATCTCCAGGACGAGGAAATTAGACAGAAGTACATGGATATGATTAGTGAGAGAAGTTTCGAACAGTAGACAGTAAGCAGGTTCAGGATATAGAAAGTGAATGGGTGGCATACAAGGATGCTGTACTAGGAACAGGAAGGGAATGCCTAGGAACAACTGTGTGTAAAGATGGGAAGAGGCGAACATCTTGGTGGAATGATGAAGTGAGAGCAGCCTGTAAACGTAAAAAGAAGGCTTATCAAAAATGGCTCCAAACAAGGGCTGAGGCAGACAGGGATTTGTACGTACATGAAAGAAACAGAGCGATACAAATAGTTGTTGAATCCAAAAAGAAGTCGTGGGAAGATTTTGGTAATATCCTGGAAAGGCTAGGTCAAGCAGCAGGGAAACTTTTCTGGACAGTAATAAAGAATCTTAGGAAGGGAGGGAAAAAGGAAATGAACAGTGTTTTGAGTAATTCAGGTGAACTCATAATAGATCCCAGAGAATCACTGGAGAGGTGGAGGGAATATTTTGAACATCTTCTCAATGTAAAAGGAAATCATTCTGGTGGTGTTGCAAACAGCCAAGCTCATGGGGAGGAGGTAAATGATGTTGGTGAAATTATGCTTGAGGAAGTGGAAAGGATGGTAAATAAACTCCATTTTCATAAGGCAGCAGGAATACATGAAATTAGACCTGAAATGGTGAAGTATAGTGGGACGGCAGGGATGAAATGGCTTCATAGAGTAGTAAAATTAGCATGCAGTGTTGGTAAGGTACCTTCAGATTGGGCAAAAGCAGTAATTGCACCTATCCATAAGCAAGGGAACAGGAAGGATTGCAACAACTATCGAGGTATCTCATTGATTAGTATACCAGGCAAAGTATTCACTGGCATCTTGGAAGGGAGGATGCGATCAGTCATTGAGTGGAAGCTGGATGAAAACCAGTGTGGTTTCAGATCACAGAGAGGCTGTCAGGATCAGATTTTCAGTATGCGCCAGGTAATTGAAAAATGCTACGAGAGGAATAGGCAGTTGTGTTTATGTTTTGTAGATCTAGAGAAAGCTTATGACAGGGTACCGAGGGAAAAGATGTTCGCCATAGTGGGAGACTATGGAATTAAAGGCAGATTATTAAAAGCAATCGAAGGCATTTATGTTGACAATTGGGCTTCAGTGAGAATTGATGGTAGAATGAGTTCTTGGTTCAGGGTACTTACAGGGTTAGACAAGGCTGTAATCTTTCACCTTTGCTGTTCGTAGTTTACATGGATCATCTGCTGAAAGGTATAAAATGGCAGGGAGGGATTCAATTAGGTGGAAATGTAGTAAGCAGTCTGGCTTGTGCTGACGATTTGGTGCTAATGGCAGATTGTGCCGAAAGCCTACAGTCTAATATTTGGGAACTAGAAAATAGGTGCAATGAGTATGGTATGAAAATTAGCCTCTCGAAGACTAAATTGATGTCAGTAGGTAAGAAATTCAACAGAATTGAATGTCAGGTGGGTGATACAAAGCTAGAACAGGTCGATAATTTCAAGTATTTAGGTTGTGTGTTCTCCCAGGATGGTAATATAGTAAGTGAGATTGAATCAAGGTGTTGTAAAGCTAATGCAGTGAGCTCGCAGCTGCGATCAACAGTATTCTGTAAGAAGGAAGTGAGCTCCCAGACTAAACTATCTTTACATCGGTCTGTTTTCAGACCAACTTTGCTTTACGGGAGCGAAAGCTGGGTGGACTCAGGATATGTTATTCATAAGTTAGAAGTAACAGACATGAAAGTAGCAAGAATGATTGCTGGCACAAACAGGTGGGAACAATGGCAAGAGGGTACTCGGTATGAGGAGATAAAGGCTAATTTAGGAATGAACTCGATGGAAGAAGCTGTACGCATAAACCGGCTTTGGTGGTGGGGTCATGTGAGGCGAATGGAGGAGGATAGGTTACCTAGGAGAATAATGGACTCTGCTCTGGAGGGTAAGAGAAGTAGAGGTAGACCAAGACGACAATGGTTAGACTCGGTTTCTAACGATTTAAAGATAAGAGGTATAGAACTAAATGAGGTCACAACACTAGTTGCAAATCGAGGATTGTGGCGACGTTTAGTAAATTCACAGAGGCTTGCAGACTGAACACTGAAAGGCATAACAGTCTATAATGATAATGTATGTATGTATGTATGTATGTATGTATGTATGTATGTATGTATGTATGTATGTATGTATGTATGAAAGAATCTGAGTTTCTAGTATAGTTAAATCTAGAAAGTTAATTTTTTGATTTGATTCGGATTCTAGTGTGAATTTGATATGAGTATCAATATTGTTGAGTCTTAGGAGGTTGGTGGAAGCATTAATTGATTTTTCATCCATGATTATGAAAACATCGTCAACATATCTGGCCCAGAAGTGAATGTTGTCAACAAGAATTCAAAAACTTCACATTCTGCACTACTGAATTCCATGAGTCTATAATCATATAAACAAATGTTAACCTACAACACAGAGCACCTCATTTGTACTTTTATTCCAGACTTTTTAGCATGTTTAGTGTACTTCTATTACTCACCTACGTCACACGTAATATTTCATTTTCATTTACAACATTTTGAGTGCCATAGCCCTTGCCTAATTCAACCACACTTCATATTGTAAATTATATATTCATAAGATTCTTACTGCTTAGAAACATATTTTAGGATTTTGCCAAATATTGTGTATGTTTAATATGGCTGATGATGACCCCGAGTAGGGTTTAAACTAGTCCCATGTAATGTAAATATCATTGTAAATACAACTTAGTATTGAATAGGTGAAAAACTCTCCTGTGCATTATTTATATGTTATCTCAGTTCAGTACGGACCAACAACATACGTTCATAACCCTTGATGAACATACATACATACATACAAAATGCATTGATTACCCTTCGCAAAACACACATGTCAAAATTATCTAATCCAGTGCATAGGTGCTTATTCTCTTTGCTCTTGCAAATATTCCTGCTTGGACCTGTAGCATTTGTTTTTACACGGACTTCATGACACACGTTGCAGCACACACATGCTCCTGCACTTTTTTAGCTGGAATAATCCATTTGTTTTCATTAGCTTCTTTCTACATGTATTGTAACCCGATAGACACTATTTCTCAACCTTGAGAACAAAGACTTGTTCTGTATATTTTTGAAAGGACAGGAGGCATATTATTACTACTATTTCACACAAATCAACATGTAGCGTTCCATCACAGCACAAAGTACACCATTAGGGAGCTCTGTTATCACCAAGCTTGTCCCATATTAACTAAAGACTGTACACCTAGCCACGTGCATCTCTGATCCAAGTAAGGTGGGTGGAGGAAAATGTGTCATAGATGAATCCGGCTAACAGACAAAAGAGAAGTAGAGAAGCAGAGCTGCAGTTCCAAGTATCATTCTTTCAAAGTTGTTTATGGGTATTGCCATAAAAGTAGTGTTACAAAGAATTTACTTCCTCGTATTGTGTCAGTCTCGGAGAAAACTAGGGCAGAGTGATGCCAACTCTACATGCATTTGCAGATCATTTTATGGTTATAAATCATTTGATTATTTGTATTTTGACTTCTGAATATATGAAAAGGAAACTTCAGGGTATCTGCTTGTAATTTTGAAAGACTAAAGTTATACTATGGAACACTATTATTGCAGAATGATAACATATTGAATACTTTTTTTAATGTGTTAGCTATGGGTGCTCTTTACCTTTCTAGTTCCTGAGCTGTCTGAGAGTAAAATGATTACCATTTGCAATTGTCTGTTATTTAAATTATAGAGCAGGGCACCTGTCAACCCATGAAACACTCTGCAGCATGACCTCTGCTATGCGTCGAGCGAGAGCATCTGGAAATCTTGGCAATCCAGAATGTGAAGTGAATGAAGAATTTGAGGAGCTAGAAGATTATAACCAAGCTGTCACTATATTAGATATGGAGGATGGGGAGTCCTTTACTTCAGACATTGGTAATAAGTAGCATTACATTAGTCATCATGTTATTACAGAGTTTGAAAGAAATTTTAAATTTTTTAACTACTTTTTATTCCCTTAGCATACGAATCTGAAAATACCAAAGAAAGCCAGGATTATGAAGGTTTCCAGTTGCATCGTTCAGGTAAGTCCAGTCAAACCTGAAATAAACTAGAACTGATTATGTAAATTAATAGGTTTATGTAGAATGTAAAAAAGGTGTATGTATTTCATATCTTTAATATATTCAAGTTTTCAGAACATTTTTCTAACTCACGTACAGTTTATTCTCCCCTTATTCTACCATCAAAGTAATGTGCCCCAAACTAGTCAGCGGATCCCAGGTATGTTCAGTTCGAACGCGACTAAAAAGTAGATCTATCTTAAAATACACCCTGGGTATTGTAATGGGGAACATATATTTCTATTATGGACAAGACAATGTAATTATAGCTATAAATGGTGTTGGCAGAAACATGACGTCAGATTTGAGGAAAATTTGTATTCATAATAAAGCAAATAAATAAAATAGACCATCACAGTACGTGTGACAAAATACAAATTTAAAAGTTGTCTCAAATTTATAGAGTTTATTTTGAGATAATATTTACAAAGAGTAATAGCAACTGTGCGCCGACCCACGCACTTAACATTTACACTGAACACTTGAAAATCTTTACCATCTTAAGGACTTGGGCCTGCATGCTCGCACCTGGCTTGCTTTGTTTTGTTAATTCATTTAACTATAGATGAGTACTTCCCTTGCCTGCACACTTGACATTGCCATTATCTAATGTGGTTTGGGAGGAAAATATCTAATCTAACTGTACACACAAAATTTCTGAGTGGTAACACACATCCTACTATTTTACAGCTCGCAACCAGAAAGAAAAATCAAGCCAAGGATTGGAAACAACCACAAATAAATCACATGAAAAGAAACAAATTTTTACCCAAAGCATTGTTGTCATATTTCCATCCCCACATAATAAGCATGCCACATTCAGGCTAATTCCACACACACACAATTTTGATGGAGAAGATATCGAATTACATACAATTTACAAAATATTCGTTTAATGTTAACCTAGTCAATACTTACAATACCACATTTTGTGGTTAAATAATTATAAAAAATAGAAAGATCGTGAACATGTTTCACCCTTCTTAATGGGCATCATCAGCACAATGGATAACCTTAAAACAAATAATTACAATTAAGACCGTTTACAATTATTGGTCATATAAAATTGAAATGAGACGACGTGATGTTAAAAGTTATTTTCAATATCATGATTAAAAAGTTTGATGTGAATGTTACAAACACAAGTTAAAACTATTGTGGTACAATTTTACAATATTGTCTAAAAAATATATATTTATATTGGTGAGAAGTTTTTTAATCGGCATTCGTCTGGAATTGAAATGGATCCTCTTCTTTTAACTTTTTGGTGAAAGTCAATATTATTGTCGTGTTAACCACCAAGTTGATTTGAAGAATAAAATATGTATAAAGCATATGTTCCTATTCTAGAAAATTAGATCAGGAATGAACATTTGGTGTTTCTTCTTGAGTTAAATTGGTTAAAACACATTCAGGTGAGAATACGTTTAAATGGAATATACGTCGAAAATTTTTCCAATGTACTAGTTGGAATAATTATCACTATAACAGTAGTCTTCCCATTTGTTGTGTAAATCTCAATGGTTAGAATGTTGATAAACTGCAAAGAAATATAAAAACGCATTTAATGTGTATGTATAAATAATGGATGTGATTGTATAGTGTTATGGGTTACGTAAAAATGGATACTTACTCGAATGCCGTAGAGTGACTATCTTGTTCTGTTATTAGCATTAGTCTGACTGGCGTTCCTGCTACGCGTATTGTATGGGTGTGGCGAAGGGAGGGGGACGGGTTGAGGGAGGGAAGAATTGGGCGGAGTAATACGTATTGGTATCGGTACGGGAGGGGGATTATTCGGAGGGGGAATTGTAGGTTTAGTATTTGGGGGGGATAGATGGAGTTGTTGAATTGGCACCTTTTAATATATGCAGAATTTTCTTTTGATTTGGGATGACTGTTTTCAATAACTTAGGTATTAATGTGTATAAAGAACTCTTAGTCTCCGTGTCGTCATTAAGGTTGTGGTCTTTGTTAAATTTTTTATCCAGATAAATATAAATATTTTCTAATTCATTTAGTAGTTTTCCCTTGTTAGTATTCCTTATTATTGTCAGATCTTTTTCTATTGAGGTAAAATGGTGGCCCGTTTCTTTCATGTGTGTACTCATAGCAGAATATTTGTTATGTTTGTCGGCATTGAAATGTTCCATATATCTTGTAATAAAACTTCGCCCAGTCTGGCCAACGTATGAATAACCACATTGCGAACATATCAACCTGTATACTCCTGAACTTAAATATTTGCTGTTATTATTATTATTTATTTCATTATAATTAAAAAATATGTTCTGTGTGGTATTGGTTGTTCTGTAAGCTACGTTTATATTATACTTGTTGAAGGTATTAGTAATTTGGTGCATAGTTGGGCTATTATATGTGAAAACGGCATGTTTATATCTGTTGGGCCTATCTGGTTTGAGGTTAGTGGATAGCTTGTTTTTTATTTTATATATCAGACGGTTTATCATTTCAATTTTGTATCCATTGGATACTGCAAGATTTCTTATGTAATTTAATTCAGTTCTCAAATTTACGGGAGATAAGGGGATTCTTAATGCTCGATATATTAGGCTGTGAAAAGATGCCTGTTTATGCGATCCAGGATGTAATGAAGAATTATTTATTGTAATTGACGAGTGTGTAGGCTTTCTGTGAATTTGATATTCAAAGGAGTTATTAGATCGGGTAATTGTTATATCCAAAAAATTTAAAGAACCTCCATCTTCATCTTCTTTTGTAAAATTTAGGTTGGGTTGGGGTAGATCTTGTTTAATTCATTTAATATTTCATTACTATTGGTGACATTCTTGTTAATTATGACAAATGTGTCATCCACAAACCTTAACCATAGACTAATTTCTTTTATGTTGGTTTTAATTTTTGTGTGCTCTATCGTATCCATATAGATATCGGCTAGGATACCCGAAATAGGGTCTCCCATCGCCAAGCCATTCTGTTTGTAAATTCTGCCATTAAACGTGAAGTAGTTATTATCTAATGTAAATTTTAATATAGTCATAAATTCTTCGATCTCCATTTTACTGAGGTTACTGTATTTACTGATATTGTTGTATATAATATCAATGGTGTCTTTAATCGGATTATTTGAAAACATGTTAACTACGTCGAAAGAGCACATTATATGATGGGATTGTAAGTTGAAATCGTTAAGGGTCTCGCAGAAATCAGTTGAATTCTTTAATGGATACTTGTTATTAAATGTATAGTGTCTTTTGAGGAAGCTATGAATATATTTGGAAATTTTGTAGTTTGGGCTATTACGACAGTTAATGATGGGACGTATTGGGATATCTTTCTTATGTATTTTGGGGAGGGCTCTAGCTTTAGGGAGCTTTAGGAGGCTGGGATTCATGTTTATGAGACTTTGTTGTTCCTGGTCATTAAAAAGAAAAGTTGATTTTTTTAGCAATGATTTTATATTTCCTTGCATTCTTGCTATCGGGTCTTTGTTTACTATTGTATAGTTGTTATCATTAAGAAAATCTTCTGTTTTTTGTTTTATATATGCATGTCTATCTAATAGAACTATTGAACAAATTTGACGAATACACAGTTTTCGAATGAAGAGATAGAACTCTTGTACAAAGGTCCCAAACATAATTGGCCTAACAAAAATAAAGAAGTCGATTTTATAAATACCATAGCCGAAATAGAAAGTAACATTTCCAAATTACCTTGTGATGTACAAAATTATTTAAGATCTGATATAAAGAAAAAACTTCCAAGGTTAGCAGAAAACCTGAACACTAATTTTGACCCTGAACAACATACATTAATACAGAACATGAAGACAAAAATAGATAATAACAACATCATTGTAACCAAAGCTGATAAAGGAGGCCAAAATATTCATGGATCATTTAAAAGGCATAATTTTTTGGACACGATACATAGATGATGTCTTTGCAATTATCGATCACAATGTCGTGAACGAAGAAATGAAATGGCGTATGGCTTTTAGTGCCTGGAGTGTTTGAGGACATGCTTGGCTCGCCAGGTGCAGGTTTTTTCACACTAGGCAAATGCTGGGGCTGTACCTTAATTAAGGCCATGGCTGCTTCCTTCCCATTCCTAGGCCTTTCCTGTCCCATCATTGCCATAAGACCTATCTGTGTCGGTATGACGTAAAACAAATATGCTTGGCTCATCGTTGCCTGGCGACCTGTGCTTCATGATGAGGATGAAATTATGATGAAGACAACGCACACACCCAGCCCCCTGCCAGCAAAATTAACCAATGATGGTTAAAATTCCCGACCCTGCCGGGAATCGAACCTGGGACCCCTGTGACCAAAGGCCATTATGGAGCCAGAACAAAGAAGTAGTACTCCAACAACTGAATACTATCGATACACAAATCAAATTTACTTCTGAACCTGAATGCAATCATTCACTGAATTTTTAAAATCTTACTATCAAAAAATAGTTAAATAAACTCACATTGAAAACATTTAGAAAGTCTACTCAAACAGTTAACACCATCAAACGAGACTCAGTTCATCCAGAGACTCAAAAAGGGCACATTTTTTACTGTGTAGTTCACAGAGCATTCGGGATACCCCTATCCGAAAAAGATTGAACAAAAAAAAAAGGAACTGAATATCATTCATTTTATAGCTTAAAAGAATGGTTTCAATAAGTAATATATCAATAAAATTATTCGGAAAATTGAAAATAAACCTGCAACAACACCGATTAAAGAGCCTAAAAAGAAAGAGACCAACTATGCACAATAATGTATATGAAATCACAAACATTTTTAAGGAACATAATGTAAAAATTTCTTTTAAAGAGTTAACAATGACTCAACTCCTAAATTTATTTCAAACTGTTAACAACAAATCTTAACTCCTTTAAAACCATCACCTAGCAAATAAGATCAAAAACAGATATTACCAATCAGGGGTTTATAGGCTCAGTTGTAAACAATCCCCAGCGAGCTATGTGGGACAAACTGGACACAATTTTGACATCAGATACAAAGAACATGTTAACAGGTCCAAATACAATAGGTACTCGGCCATGAGTGCCCACGTGGTAGATTGTAATCATGCATTTACTTCTCTGGAACAAGACCTTCAAATTTTATGGCAACCTGATGAATATCTACGAGAACATATTGATAAATTTAGATAAAAAATGTGATCCATCTCATAATTTTAATGAAATTTACTCGTGTATTAGACCCCACTTGGCTTTTAGCGATGAAAAAAAAAAATTTGTATAGAGGACCCCCAACGTAATTCATCTTTAAGAACCACAATTCCGCTTTGAAGCGGGTACAGGCTTTACTGCAGCTCTGATGACATCACACAAATTTGTGAATAGTTTTATCCGTACGACCCATGCAATGAAAACACGCCAAACTCATGCGATACATCTGTGTTCTGTAGTTGAGATATGTCCACCTTGGTAGCGTAGGCCTACTGCAGCTCTGATGATGTCGCACAAATAGGTGAATAGTTTCGTGTCCAACCCGCGCATTGCAAGCACGCATCATTCATGTATATGTGTCTGTGTTTTGTAGTTAAGAATGTCCACCAGTGTAATGGTCAGTACAATTAGCTGCCGTTCTCGGGAGCCTGAGTTCGATTCCCAGTACCATACTGACAGAGATTTACGAATGGCAGGAAGGTTGATATGTGGTAAAAATGGTACATGCAACTCTCTTCCACTGGATGCCTGTCTAAAAAGAGCTGCAGCACGTCGGGATGTGAAAGACGAGTTTACTCTAGTTAAGCAATATTCACAGTTGTTGCTATTAATACAGCAGCTACAGCAGGCAAGATCATTAACAACATGATCGTTTAATATCTCCAAAAGGGATAGGTTTTTTTTAGAGTGAAATAGGTTTAAAACGTGATAAAAACAATCTAATCATAACGATAGTTTTACTCGCCAACATACCTCACGAATAATAATAATTTTAGTCCCCACTTAACGATTTTCGGAGACCAAACAAAATATACTATGCGTAAATAAAAAATGGAGACTACGATTGTATGAAATTAAACATTATGATAATAAAATGCACTATTACCATACCTGTAGATATCCATAAATGCAGCAAACTTTTCTGTTATTAATGGTTCATGTTTGAGGGTTACTGTAGTCACGTCCTAGTTCGTGAACCATGGGCAACGGCTGAGTGGCAGTGTAAGTGGTCCTGAGAGTCGGGATACCAGTTGCTATGGAATGGGAGTGGACATCTCAGACATATTCTGAGTCCTGGCCCTCCTTGTACTCAGTCTGCTAGGTCTATACAATTCACTGGTGGTCCATAACCCGTTAAACGAGAGATCCTCACTTGGACTATGTGCAAGTAGGGTAGCATCCTGCTTCATGAATTTACCAAGCTCAGAACATTTTAAGCAAGCCTCGGACCTATGGGAGTAACGGAGTTCCACTCCCATTTGACAGGCGAGGGACTCTATGGAAACAACTTGGCGAACGAAATGGAATTCGATGGGCAGCTATCAATATTAATGGGGCTCATGGAAGAAAGAAAGTAGAATTGGCTGAGTCAGCAAAGAGGATCCATCTGGATGTGCTAGGAGTAAGTGATATTCGGGTAAGGGGAGATAACGAGGAAGAGATAGGAGATTATAAAGTGTACTTGACGGGTGTTAGAAAAGGAAGGGCAGAGTCAGGGGTAGGGCTCTTTATCAGGAATACCATTGCACGCAACATAGTTTCTGTTAGGCACGTAAATGAGCGAATGATGTGGGTAGATTTGTCAGTTGGAGGAATTACGACTAGAATTGTGTCCGTGTATTCACCATGTGGGGGTGCAGATGAGGATGAAGTTGACAAGTTTTATGAAGCATTGAGTGACATCATGGTCAGGGTCAACAGCAAGGATAGAATAGTGCTAATGGGCGATTTCAATGCGAGAGTTGGGAATAGAACTCAAGGATACGAAAGGGTGATTGGTAAATGTGGGGAAGATATGGAAGGTAATGGGAATGGGAAGCGTTTGCTGGACTGCTGTGCTAGTATGGGTTTAGCTGTTACGAATACATTCTTCAAGCATAAGGCTATTCACCGCTACACATATGTTTAACCATTCACACCAGTTCACTCATGACCAGGGACCACCAAACATAAAGAAAGGATGCCTCAAAGTGACCCATAAAAGGAGTCGAATGACTTACTAAACCCCTGCCCCACTTGATTTAATAATCATTTTCATCTTAGTTTCTTCTCCCTTTTATCTTGAATTTAAATACTGCGTTTCACAAATTTATGTGCCACCGTTTTCCCATATTGCCCCCATCATTGCCTAGCTAAGCCCAGCCAGTGAGGGAGAGATCCCAAGGTGGACCGTTCGTTCATTGGCTATTGTTTTCTAGAGGCATTTAAGGGAAAAGAAGGGTTGATGACCAAGCAAGGATAAAAAAATTTTAAAACAACACTCTGACATTTATTAACACAAGCAGATCACAAAGGAAAATGTTCTTACTGATATTACATTTTTTTACATTGAACTTTCATAATATCCATTTCTTCCTCAGTCTTTGAGAGACACGAATTTCTTAACCTCCAGCCTTACTGTTCTGTAACGAAAATCAAAGAAAAATTAGGCCTACCACCTTTTAAAATCTCAATATTCGGCTGAAAGAATTCAAAAACTTAACAAGGAGGTTCACAAAATAACTAGATAACTGTCTTGCTAATGTTTTTACAATAAAGTAGTTAAAGGCTTCATGACTTTAAAGTAGCCTCAACACGTGGTTTAAGCTGAATTCTACTAAGTTTTATCATTTAAAGTATTTAACATTGATCAATTACACCAGTATAAGCTTTAATAAAAAATCGAAATTAATTTCAAAAACTACAAAATTAATTAATTATTATTCTTATTATTATTATCACTCCCTCTCCTTATTTAATTAACACATTCTTCACCATCACACGATTGTGTTTCTAATTAATTTCTCACTGCATCATTCACATAGTGATTGTCATTTACATTCCAAAATAATTATTCTCCAATTAATTATTGTGACTCATTATCACCAGAATTCAAAGTAATTATGCAGCTAGTGAACATCTACTTCTGATCTTTGCATGGCATTTACGTTTCAAATTAATTTTAAAATATTTCAAAATTCAAATATAAATGTGTTAGAAAAACTTTGTTATCCACATGTGAGCTAGTTAAATAATAATTTACTTTTTAAATCGATTGCCTTTGTGAAAATAACGAGATGATCTTTCCTTTCAAATCACGTTCATCAACAAAATAAATCCTTTCCTAGTCTACCTCGACTTAAATATATCAAATTTTCCCTTAAGGGCACGAAAATTACTTCTTAAGGTAGCACATAACGATGAATATAATCTGCGTCGCCACAAGTATACGACCAGATCAAGTTAAATAGAACAAACATGATACAAGAAAAATACACATATTTACACACACACACTCATTCATACTGGGAAACACGTATTTTATATACATTATTTACATCGAATCCTGTTCCTGGAAGTTTACTCTTGATTTTTAAGAATGGTCAGGTCACGTCTTATCCAGTAGGAGATAATTTGTGTACAGAAATTATTTTTATCATTAATGGTGACAAGTGATCGAAGTTAGGGATATCACTTGGGTAGGAATATGCTTCTCACAACGATGGAAATTCATCTAACTTTTGAAACTATAATTGAAGATTCCAATAAAATCCATAATCACTACCATCACATGGGTTACAAGTTGAAACTATTGCGTCCGTGAGCCTCAATCGCATTATTATTATTCCCTATCCCTGAAATACACACGCAACACGTGCTCCATTAATTATAATTTATCTTGCGCTCCCAATAACACAAGAACAAGTCAGTCATAAATAAATCATCCAATCGCTCAATTACATAATAAATATCCCGCAGGATTGGTCATATTCCAGACACTTCATGAACAGAGCACATTCAATCTCACATATAAGGAATCTAAAGTAAGTTATGGCTCACGAGCGTTTAATTCTCTTTTTACCCGATCTTTAGTCATTTTTATTATTACTCAAGTGATTATTACATCTACCAATCCTCGTGAAATATTATAAAATTAGATGACTTGATCCTAAGGAATACAAGTGATCTTGAAAAGACACTAGGTTCGACCCTATATCACAAAATGTACACGTAAATTCAATTCTGATAAATTTCAACATACATACAAACATACATACATACATACATACATACATACATTATCATTATAGACTGTTATGCCTTTCAGCGTTCAGTCTGCAAGCCTCTGTGAATTTACTAAACGTCGCCACAATCCTCGATTTGCAACTAGTGTTGTGGCCTCATTTAGTTCTATACCTCTTATCTTTAAATCGTTAGAAACCGAGTCTAACCATTGTCGTCTTGGTCTACCTCTACTTCTCTTACCCTCCAGAGCAGAGTCCATTATTCTCCTAGGTAACCTATCCTCCTCCATTCGCCTCACATGACCCCACCACCGAAGCCGGTTTATGCGTACAGCTTCATCCATCGAGTTCATTCCTAAATTAGCCTTTATCTCCTCATACCGAGTACCCTCTTGCCATTGTTCCCACCTGTTTGTGCCAGCAATCGTTCTTGCTACTTTCATGTCTGTTACTTCTAACTTATGAATAACATATTCTGAGTCCACCCAGCTTTCGCTCCCGTAAAGCAAAGTTGGTCTGAAAACAGACCGATGTAAAGATAGTTTCGTCTGGGAGCTCACTTCCTTCTTATAGAATACTGTTGATCGCAGCTGCGAGCTCACTGCATTAGCTTTACAACACCTTGATTCAATCTCACTTACTATATTACCATCCTGGGAGAACACACAACCTAAATACTTGAAATTATCGACCTGTTCTAGCTTTGTATCACCCACCTGACATTCAATTCTGTTGAATTTCTTACCTACTGACATCAATTTAGTCTTCGAGAGGCTAATTTTCATACCATACTCATTGCACCTATTTTCTAGTTCCCAAATATTAGACTGTAGGCTTTCGGCACAATCTGCCATTAGCACCAAATCGTCAGCATAGGCCAGACTGCTTACTACATTTCCACCTAATTGAATCCCTCCCTGCCATTTTATACCTTTTAGCAGATGATCCATGTAAACTACGAACAGCAAAGGTGAAAGATTACAGCCTTGTCTAACCCCTGTAAGTACCCTGAACCAAGAACTCATTCTACCATCAATTCTCACTGAAGCCCAATTGTCAACATAAATGCCTTCGATTGCTTTTAATAATCTGCCTTTAATTCCATAGCCTCCCACTATGGCGAACATCTTTTCCCTCGGTACCCTGTCATAAGCTTTCTCTAGATCTACAAAACATAAACACAACTGCCTATTCCTCTCGTAGCATTTTTCAATTACCTGACGCATACTGAAAATCTGATCCTGACAGCCTCTCTGTGATCTGAAACCACACTGGTTTTCATCTAGCTTCCACTCAATGACTGATCGCACCCTCCCTTCCAAGATGCCAGTGAATACTTTGCCTGGTATACTAATCAATGAGATACCTCGATAGTTGTTGCAATCCTTCCTGTTCCCTTGCTTATGGATAGGTGCAATTACTGCTTTTGCCCAACCTGAAGGTACCTTACCAACATTGCATGCTAATTTTACTACTCTATGAAGCCATTTCATCCCTGCCGTCCCACTATACTTCACCATTTCAGGTCTAATTTCATCTATTCCTGCTGCCTTATGACAATGGAGTTTATTTACCATCCTTTCCACTTCCTCAAGCATAATTTCACCAACATCATTTTCCTCCTCCCCATTTGCTTGGCTGTTCACAACACCACTAGGATGATTTCCTTTTACATTAAGAAGATGTTCAAAATATTTCCTCCACCTCTCCAGTGATTCCCTGGGATCTATTATGAGTTCATCTTAATTACTCAAAACACTGTTCATTTCCTTTTTCCCTCCCTTCCTAAGATTCAACAACTATTTGTTTCGCTCTGTTTCTTTCATCTACGTACAACTCCCTGTCTGCCTCGGCCCTTGTTTGGAGCCATTTTTGATAAGCCTTCTTTTTACGTTTACAAGCTGCTCTCACTTCATCGTTCCACCAAGATGTTCGCCTTTTCCCATATTTACACACAGTTGTTCCTAGGCATGCCCTTGCTGTTTCTACTACAGCATCCCTGTATGCCACCCATTCACTTTCTATATCCTGAACATGCTTACTGTCTACTGTTCGAAACTTCTCACTAATCATATCCATGTACTTCTGTCTAATTTCCTTGTCCTGAATATTTTCTACCCTTATTCGTTTGCAGACAGATTTCACTTTCTCTACCCTAGGCCTAGAGATACTTAGTTCACTACAGATCAGATAGTGGTCTGTATCATCAAAAAATCCGCGGTTAACTCGTACATTCCTACCAGATTTCCTGAATTCGAAGTCCGTCAAGAAATAGTCTATTATGGATCTGGTACCCCTAGCCTCCCATGTGTAGCGGTGAATAGCCTTATGCTTGAAGAATGTATTCGAAACAGCTAAACCCATACTAGCACAGAAGTCCAGCAAACGCTTCCCATTCCCATTAGCTTCCATATCTTCCCCACATTTACCAGTCACCCTTTCGTATCCTTCAGTTCTATTCCCAACTCTTGCATTGAAATCGCCCATTAGCAGTACTCTATCCTTGCTGTTGACCCTGACCACGATGTCACTCAATGCTTCATAAAACTTGTCAACTTCATCCTCATTCGCACCCTCACGTGGTGAATACACGGACACAATTCTAGTCCTAATTCCTCCAACTGACAAATCTACCCACATCATTCGCTCCTTTACGTGCCTAACAGAAACTATGTTGCGTGCAATGGTATTCCTGATAAAGAGCCCTACCCCAGACTCTGCCCTTCCCTTTCTAACACCCATCAAGTACACTTTATAATCTCCTATCTCTTCCTCATTATCTCCCCTTACCCGAATATCACTTACTCCTAGCACATCCAGATGCATCCTCTTTGCTGACTCAGCCAGTTCTACTTTCTTTCTTCCATAAGCCCCATTAATACTGATAGCTCCCCATCGAATTCCATTTTGTTCGCCAAGTTGTTTCCAAGGAGTCCCTCGACTGTCAAATGGGAGTGGGACTCCGTTATTCCCATAGGTCCGAGGCTTGCTTAAAATATTCTGAGCTCGGTAGATTCATGAAGCATGATGCTACCCTACTTACACATAGTCCAACTGAGGATCTCTCCTCTAACGGGTTATGGACCACCGGTGGATTGTATAGTCCTAGCCGCCTGAGCACAAGGAGGGCCAGGACTCAGAATATGTCCGAGATGCCCACTCCCATTCCATAGTAACTGGTATCCCGACTCTCAGGACCACTTACTAGGCCACTCAGCCGTTGCCCATGGTTCATGAACTAGGACGTGACTACAGTAACCCACAAACATGAACCATTAAATTTCAACATTACAAAAAAAAAAAAAGAGGTAGATTCATCGCGTGGTCAGTGATGTTTAGATATTTAGATCATAAGCACGGGAAATCATTCAAAGACAGACTACATGTCTACTCTAACAGATACAAAATTTCATTCACACATGTGACTCGTCTACCACGACACCTTAAGAAATGGAAAAATGAACTATTTCTAACTACAACAAAACTAATAGATCTAGGATTTAAAGAAGAAAGACCTCTAGTTTTACAAAAGATGAGACAGAAATTAAATTGAATGGTACTCAAGTTTTAGATGAAGTTCGATCCCAGGTAGCAGTCAATCATTCCAGCATTTCCCCGGTCAGTTTCCTTCCAATGACCAGAGATGCCTCACATTTTAGAGATCCATGGAGACTTGGTAATCGAGGTCCCTCGATGAAGTTGAGTTGCAGATGATTGCAGAATTATCCATGTTAATGTGCTGCGGCTTTCAAGACGACTTCTGTTGAGTTCCTGACGTAAGCTGTAACTGAGATGGCAAGAGTAAATATTGGCACAAACACACGCAGAATATTGATTATTCTTCTAGATAGTCACACTTAACTTGGATTTTGAGATGATTTTTACTCCGTAGGAGTTAGCTAATTATTTCACTAAATTGTGGCAGAACGGACGTCTGCTTGAACTTAAAAGTTACCTCTCCACGTGGTTGTAGCGTAGAATAGCAAATACAGAGTTCAGAGAATGCAGAGAGTGCAGAGTATTCAGAGAGTAGAGAGTAGAGAGCGATTTACTCGGAACAAGGCTTTTTATATTCTCGGCTTGGGAGGCGTGTACTCCAGCGAGAATGATAATTGGTCGTTAGGTCATCTTTAATTGGCTCAGACTATTCTGAAATCAGGATGTCTGTCGTTCACGTGTGGCAGGGTAGTGCATGGACTCGTCACGTGATTTGCCTTGGCCTTGTCGCAGCTCGATCAATACATCGCCCCTCTGAATGACGAAAAAACTGGTTCTGAGCTCGCCAACTACTTCCCAAATGACAAATTACAGCTCCAGGCAGACAATAAAACTTTTAATATCCACTTGTTGGAAATATACTAGATATCGCCAAATTTGACGGGGACAGTATTGCTGTGGAAAAACAAAATGAGGCCCCTCTAAAAAAGTCCATTCGACGCTCCATGTCGTACGATGTTGGCATGTAAAAGATCTCTGGTGACACATTTGGTGTTCACCTGAAAAAATAAATCATTAAATCTCAGCCATAGACACCCAAGAGAGTTTCGGTTTACTCGGTCTGCCATCTAGTAGGCCTAGAGTAAAATGGAACGTCGAAATTGATGAGCAGACAGCCAGATGGCGTTAAATTGAAATGGCTACACACGGTATTTGAGACCATACAATTATTATTATTATTATACCAAAAGGTATCGTAAGCTGCCATATTTACAAAGGGTTGAAACACAAAAATATCAGGTAGTAGCACAAAAATCTCTATATATAAAGGAACATGTCCTGACTGACTGACTCATTCATCATCCAATATAAATGGTCCGTTATTGAACATTATAAATTTTCCAGCTCAAAGGGTTAAAATAAAGAAAATCATAGGAGAGTACCTTACTTATAAACAACTGGAGGAACTGGAGAAAATCAAAGCTCGCTACTTCAAAAGAGTCCTGGGAGTATCAAAGACAACCTGATCACAGTTGGTATATGAGCTAACGAGGGAAGCGTACCTGATAGAGGACCTTCGGAATGAGCTGATACTGCCAGTTAATGCGGCATACGAGAAGCTTCTACAAGATCTGAAAGCCAAGAAAATGGAAATTTGGGATTCCTTCTACAATACCAAGGCCATGATGGACAGAAGGTGGATGGGTAAAAATTACCAGCTGTGCCACATCGCTACAAGAATGGCAGTCCATGGTTTCCATTTTAAGTTGTGCTCATAGAAGAAATTCCATGACCCAAGTGATCAGTGTGTGTGCAAGCTCTGTGGTCAAATCTGCAGGCGTTATCATATACAAGAATGCTCCGAGAGAAAGTGCTCAATTAGTGAATTTGTGAAAGCCTGATAGTGATAGTGATAGTGATCCCCGCCTGAACTAAGCAGGTGTGGATGTGTATATGTCATTGTATTCTTGTTTTATGGCCAGTGGCTGCATTAAAACATTATTATTAAAATAAAGAAACACATATTTTTTTGTTTTCAGAAAATCCCACTAGGAGGGGTGAAAAAGGGTGAAAAAGGGGTTGAATGCCTTTAATGAGGATACTTACATCTCAGAAACTGAAGATATTACAGACCTGAAAATTGGTATTTGGAATTTTCTCTTTCGGGACAAATTTTTCAGGTTCCCTATGGGAATCAACATCTATATCATAAAATACAGTAGAGACAATACGCGACACTCTGCGAGATATCGAGGGACAGCGATTAGAGCTCTGTCTAGCGGAGTGACCTGAGAGTTACGGATTCTGTCATAAGAGCACATGTATTTGTTTGTGAAGTTTCTGGCGTTATTTATGCGTTTGCATTAAGTTGACATAAGTAAATAGTAGCGTGTGTCATTCCTCTCCTCTCAATATGAGTGGAAAGATATATGCTGTGTTTGGCTGCAATGACTATGAAGTTTAGAAGGATTCGTGGTCTTTCTTCTGTTTCCCTCGTGACAGGAATATGTAAGTAAATATTGTGTTTGCATATTCTTCCAGTTACAAAGAGATGTGTATAGTACTTCCAACATTTCTGACCTGCGCGATCCATACTTTAACTGGCTTAAAATATAATCTTATTTTATTGTATAGTGCAACAGTTAACCTTCAATTCTGATGTGTTGTAAGTGTGATCTGTGGGTTTTGATTTAATTCAAGAAAATGCATATGTTTGTGGCTGGTTGTGTTGCAAGTTACCCCATTTAGAATGCCGTAATGCATTGTCGAGCACTGAAGGAAATATGGGTAATTTAAGAAATGTACATATTTCATTGAAACAACATGACAATGCAAATTTGCTTTACCCTAATGTAATGGCAAGTATTGCTTATAGGGAAATTTTTAATGTTCTTGAGGGTAAATTTATAGATTTTCTTTCTGTTAGTAGGCTTCAAGTTAAAAGGAAAATTGTCCAGCTCTTAAATATAAATTTATTGAATCATGTGTGTAAGGAATGTGTCGATATTATTATTGACAAGTGTCTTAATGTGATGATGCAATGGTTTTAAATGAGAAAAAAGACAAATCTAGCCGTGAAAGTTCAGGTAGAAATACTAAAGCTAAAAAAGTAATGCATAAATGAAAGATCAAGCCCTTTCACAGCAGTCCATTTCACATCTTGGTTATATGTCTAATTTCAGTCTTTAAATAATAACCTGTCAAATAAATTTTCATTTATTTATCCAGAATTGCTTTAGCAACTTCGAAGTTAATATCTTTGTAACACTTTCTTTCTAGACGTAATTTATTTATCCATTTCTGTACATGCGGGCCATTAACTTTACCTATTATTTTTCTACTAAGGCCCATTAGGTTGGGTACAAGATACCCCTGTTTCTTTGTGAGTGTGCCTTGAGGGCAGTTAATAGTAAAGTCCGTTGTGGCCTTTGATAGGCTTGAAAAATTGAGAGCGGGTCAGCTCTTTCTTGTATTTGGATATGTGCCTCTAGGAGGTGGGAGCAAGTGCTCCACGTAATGACGGGATTTCTGCCCTTTGGTAATATGGGTAATATGTGGTTGTGAGCTGAGTGCTCAGAAATTGTAAAAATTAGGGCTTGTGGCCCAGATTGTTAAAATATTATCTCTAAATCTTGGCTTTGCTGGTATTGTACCTGATATGACTTGTTGTTACTTGTTAAAATCTGAAATTTTATGTGAAAATTGTTTTGCTGTTTTTGAAAATATAACCTTTAATGCAATTTTAATCAATATCTCAGCTTTGTAGTTAGACCCATTCCAGCCCGCACCTTCTTTCACCTCTGCATTCCACGGGAAACCCCGTAACAATTATTATTATTATTATTATTATTATGTAAGTGTTATGTAAAAGAAATTTGTACCGTATTTCATAAATATTGACATATAAATCAAACGAGTGTAATTAGACTTATATTTTTGGCCCATTTGGATATGTAAATTAATTATTTTTACTACAGATTTATTTTATGTACAAAATTTCTGTTCTACTTAAATTTTATTGGTAAACTTTAATTTTTTTTAATTAATATTTTTAGGTTTTGGCTGCCAAATGTTTATTAATGGTCATAAATGAACTGAGTAAGGCTTTATTCGTATAGGCAATAATATTAGTTTTAAAAAAACCTGAAAATTTTAAGTGTCTACCTACAATAACAGCTGAACAGTGAGTGATCAAACAAAAGTTTGCAAAAAATGGAAAATGGCCTTGGCGCTCAGCGGTAGGAAAACCATAGTAGCACGCGGTGCTCAAAAGGTTAAAAAAAAAGAAACACGTAATTTTTTGTTTTCAGAAAATCCCACTAGGAGGGATGAAAAAGTGGTAGAATGCCTTTAATGGGGATAGGTACTTATATCTCAGAAACTGAAGATATTACAGACCTGAAAATTGGTATTTGGAATCTCCTTTAAAAATAAAGAAACACATATTTTTTTGTTTTGAAAAATCCTATTAGTGGGGGTTAAACAGAAGTGACAAATTGGGTGAATTTTTAGAAATATATCTACGGTATATCTCAGAAACATAAAATGTTACAGATGTAAAAAATGGTATTTGGGATCTCCTGTAAATGAAACATAGGTGATTTGTTTTCGGAAACTCCACTTAAGGGGAACTAAAAAGGAGGTGAAATTTTAAAATGAGCATGTCTACAGTATATCTCAAAAACTTAACATGTTACAGAAGGTAAAAATGGCATTTTTAATCTCTATTAAAAATAAAGAAACATGTATTTTTTGTTTTTGGAAAAACCACTTGGGTAGGGGTAAAAATGACTGAAAATTGGATTTAATTTTTTTTTATTAGGATACTGATATCTCAAAAAATGAAGATGTTACAGAGGTGAAAACTGGTATTTGGAATCTCCTTTAAAAATTAAGAAATATGTATTTTTTGTTTTCAGAAATCCATTTAAAGAGGGGGGGAGGGGAGAAATGAAAAATTAGTTGAATTATATGTATGAAGATACTATTATCTCAAAAATGAAAGATGTTGCAGACATGAAAATTGGTATTTGGAATATGCTTTAAAAGTAAAGAAATACATATTCCTTTGATTTCGGAAAATCCAATGAAAGGGGGTGTGAAAGAATTGAAAAATGAATTGAATTAATTGTATGAGGACACTTACATCTAATAAAAATTAAAGTTGTGACAGGCGCATACCTGCCAACTTTCCCGATTTAGGCGGAAGACTCCTGATTTTCAACAGTTTTTCTCGCCTCCTGATTATTCTATTATTTATTCCGATTTTAGCTTATTTTTGTTGAATTTCAAACATTTGTTTTCAAATCCCATCATTTCAGCTTTGTATGCCAGTGGCCGGAAGTCCTTCCCTCATTGGACACTTTCAAATGAAATATCAACGTTTATTAATACAAGAAACGCGTGCAAATGTGTGATGTTTATTGAAACCTGTATATCGCAACGCATATATCGATTGTCGATCTCTCGTCGCCATAAGACCTATCTGTGTCGGTGCGACGTAAAGCCCCTAGCAAAAAAAAAAAAAATTGTCGATCTCTCGTTCTCGCGTGCTATGTTCGTGTTCGTTCACATCAGTCTACAAGTAACTAATCTCATTTTGTTCCGTATTGAAGATACAATAAGTAAAATCTTTCAAGATTAAAAATATTGTGTCCATCTATTCAATACAAATATTGTATATTTTTAATCTTGAAAGAATTACACATCAGTCTAGTCGATTCTAGAGACTAGTCCCTAGATTTGGAGTCTTTTTTTAGTAATTTAGTGACAGAATTTCAAAGACTTTTCTAGAGATTTTAGGAACCATTTGGAGACAATTCTGGCAAATTTTAATTTATTAACTTGATAAAAATATCATTCTGCTTCACATAATCGTGCAGGCATGTGAATAATTATATTAATCTATGCATTTGCTAAGTAATGGCATCTAAGAGCATGACTGATTCACACGTGTGGTGCATGAGTTCATTCTATTTTCGGAAGATGTACCAGAGACCGATCATCTCACCATACTTCCTGTGAGGGAATAGAAATGTGTAATTTTTAGCCTTATAGGCTCGTATAGCAACATTCGGGTTTTGAGATAATGACTGTTATAATAAATACCATAGTATCCTGCATATTGCAAGACGTGCACAATAAGCAGTTTTGACCAACTGTTTCTCCTGATTTTCATATCTGAATCTCCTGATTTTTGGTTTTGTAAAGTTGGAAGGTATGCAAACGTGAAAATTGGTATTTGGATCTCCTTTAAAAACAAAGAAAACACATTTTTGAGGGGAAATCATCTTGGGCGCGGGGATGAAAATGAGTTGAATTCCTTTTATGAGGGCACAGATCTCAAAAACCGAAGATGCTACAGTTGTGATAATTGGTATTTAGAAGATCCTTTACTAATAAAGAAACAAGTATTTCCCCCTGGAAATTTCACTTAATTGGGGGGGGGGGGGTGAAAGGAAGTGAAGAAAGTGATTTTTTCTTTTTATGGGGATACTTATATCTCAAAACTGAAGATAACAGGTGTGAACATTGGTATTTGGAATCTCCTTTAAACATAAAGATACACACCTTTTTTTTTGGGGGGGGGGGGTTAAAAAAGGTGTTGAGACCAATTGATTTTACTGTTCATAAGGTACTTGATTCTGATCATAAACCGATCACTTTTATTCTTTCCTGGGTTCGTTTTCAAGATCCATCTTTTCCTTTGGTGAGCTTAAAGTTAGATTACAGTAGATTCTCCTGGCACATAAATAAAAATTTAAAAACATTTAAAATAAACGATAGGAATGATATTGACCATGCAATTGTTCACCTGTATAGTAAGGTCAATAATGCACGGAAGTATATTATTTGTATCGCCAGAAATCCTGTGCACTTGCCTACACGGACAATTGTGCTGGTCGCATTGTCAGCAATGACAATGGCAGCAAATGTAATTTACTGCCAAGTAGCAGTCTTGCATCATGCTGCGGGGTCCAGAACATCAATAATAATAACTTAAATTCAACTAATATCACCCACCCTAATAATAATGTTCTGGACCATCGTCAAAATGTGCGGATCGCGCTGGAAACAAGTCCCGGCCAGGTAATGACTATGAATGCAATCAAGCCGCGGGTTCAGGCACCGAACACGACACCACACCGGATCTCCTCAAGGATCTGATCCATATTAAAAATGCTTATAGGAAAAGATGGCAAAGATTTAGGGACCCAACTGACCAGGCAGAGTACCTGGACCTAGCCCAGGAAGTATGAAATTGTTTGCTGGAAAGAAGGATTGAAAAATGGGAGGGATGTTGCCGTAATCTCTCAGAAAACGAATCAGATCATGAATTTTGGCAGATTCTCTCACAAAATGAGTCTGATCGCAAACTTGGGTGGATTATATATAAAACGTTAAGCATTCAGTTATAAATTTCAGTATAATACCATAGCGAAGCACAGGTATCTTGCTAGTGCTATCTGATAAGTAAAGAAATAAAATGTAGCATCATAAATTCCACCATTACACACCGCACATTAATAAAATATGAATTCAAACCAAGGCACATGACAATGAGATTCATGTGGTCATAGCCATAAACTGCACACCTTTAAAATCCCAGATGCAGAGACAAAATAAAGTTAAAAGTAAGGCTCCACATGCACACACCCACATGTCCACCATTCATATATGTAACCATATGTCATGCACTACAAGGAGAGAATTTCAGGCTAGATAAATTACATCATAATGCAAGAGGCAAGGAAAACCATGTAAATGTAAGAAAGAACACACAGCTCGAAGGAAATATAAAACTAAATAATAAATAAAACAGGCTTTTACTCTAAGTGGTACCAATCAGAAATTTAATATGCCTGACATTATGGAAAAGCACTACGATGATGAGGCAGGAGGTCGATACAAGTTATTTGAAATTGAAGTTTAGCCTTACTTACGATACCAAAAAGATTAAAAGAAAGAATCAAAGCATCGTAAGCAAGCCGCCATATTTACAAAGGCTTGAAACGCAAAAAAAATCAGGTAATAGCACAAAAATGCCATATGATAGATTAAAGCCTCCATTTTCTTCAACTTGGCCATTGGCAGAAACTCCCACAGAATGCAAAAGCTGAGAAAGAAAGGAATAAAACAAGATTTTTTGCGAGACTGGAATCTTGCTGCCGTCTGGTGGCAGAGATGGGACATACATAATAAACACAGAAGATACAGCACAAGAAAGGTTACCTAGAATTGACATTAACAAAGCAGCTTTCAATTCGAGACCAGAGAACTCAAAACACATACTGAGTCAGCGACTGGCTCACTGTTAAAACCAGAATGAGTCCCCACTAAACGCCTGCCTCACTTAATTTAATAAAAATAATTTGCAGCTTAGTTTCTTCTCCCTTTTATCTTGAATTTAAATACTTCGTTTCACAAATTTTATGTGCCACCGTTTTCCCATATTACTGTGGAAAAACAAAATGAGGCCCCTCTAAAATCTCATCTCGTTGAATTCCTAAAAATGATTTTGAGCTTAGTTTCTTCCCCCTTTTATCTTGAAATAAAATACTGAGTTCCACCAATATATGGGCCCACTGTTTTCCCATGATACGGTTGAGCAGAGCCATTTGATGTGGTAACCTTGTTGTCATGAGAGTAATACTGTTTTCTTAACAGGGAATGACCTATAGAAGGTACCACAGCAAACTTTTCATCATGGTCCACTTCCTCATCCTTTTAAACAGAACCTGTTTTAAGAAATGATGTATTCCTTAGCTTTAGAGAATCAAGCCAATATTCCAATTCACCAAAATAAATGTAAGCACTTGTTAACAGATGAGTACATTTCATCAACACACTAGGTTCAACCCTAAGAGAGATCTTGAATCCGATGCACAAAATGTGTCATTCATACTCTCTCAATCTATTCAAATGGTACCTCGGTTGCTCCATCTCTTTTAAAGATGAAATAAAAACATTAATTTCATCTATTGAACTAAAAATGAGCATACCTGCCAACTTTTACGGTTTATTTGTAAAATTTACGGAAATTGTAGCATTTTACAGTTTTACAAAATTTGAAACGTTAACATTCAATAAACACCCCACATCTGTATAATCAATTGTTTACGTGGGTCGAAGGCAAGTCCCTGATAGTCGATAAGGAACTCATTCTTTGATATTAGTACTTTTAACCGTGTGATGTTTGTGTCATCATTGGAATTGAATTTAAAGCCAGCATAACAGTTCTTCCATGTGAATCTTAGACGTCAACAGGCTCTGCTGCACAAATTCTTTGTTCCGCTCCATTCGCCTGTTGTGATTTAACATATATTCTTTGGCCACATGAGTGTTGTTCTTTGTTTTGTGTTATAACTTCATGCTTTGCAGTTTCCTGTATTCCTTGGGCTACACATTTGTTCCACATGTGGTTTTTTTTTTTACCAAGTGCATATTCTTTGTTCACGAGGTTGGTGTCATATTCATTTAAAGACTTTGTGTGCTTTGACATGTTTTAATGAAGCGTTTGACTGCCTTGAGTGTTTGTTATAATGTTATGTGACGTTCAGTGATCCAGGTTCCTTTTGATGTTTCAGTAAATATCGAAACATTTGTTCTCAGCCATTTTCATACGCTATATTCCTGTTGTAGGATTCATGAATAAATACAACAAGAAACAGTACTTCCAGACATTTAAAGAATCATATTCTGTTCATTTTCCATGCATACTAAAATCAAGAAAGGGAGAAAAATTTGCCTTTAGCACAATATATGGGTGTGTTATTAACCCGATAAGTGCTACACCCGCCTATAGACGGGCTGACGCGGCCAGTCCACGAGTGCTACGCCCGTCTATAGATGGTGCATGAGAATTTAAATTTTTTTGAGTATCCCGGTTCACTTTCGAGTATGAATTTGATCTCTGACATGTTCTGCCATCTGTTGGGCATTATGTAGAACTAACTGATCAGAGATTATAGCTTTGGGAAGTAACTTCCAGAGCTTTTTGTAGACGTCTGTGGAATTCATCTGTGATGTAAACAAACATGGCCGAACAACAATTTATTTGCTCTTGCAGCGATGTTATTTCGGATCACAGAATCTTTCAGTTATTAACCACAGTGGAAAGTGATGATGGAGATAATCATTTTAAAGAATTGCTAAGCGATTTTGAAAGTGAGAGTGATAGAGAGAGTGCCAAAAATATTGTATGTGAGAGAGAAACAGAGCCTCCTCCTAAACTAAAGAAGAAAAACACGGCGACTACAAAAGCTATTTTATCGCTAATTTCATGGTGGATGGATTACTTTTCTTCACCAGAGTTTCAGGTAACTGTGACAGGCTCTGAGGGCCAAGTAGTGTTTGATGACAACCCGAAAATCATTGATTGTTTTTTAGAAACTTTTGTGCCAGTGGAGTTGGTGCAGATAGTTGAACAAATCAGCATCACAAACAACCAGTAGAAAACATTTAACTATCACCACATTCCAGGTTTGGAAAGTATTTTAAAATATCAACTTATATACTTCTAAGAAGTTACATGTATTAGTTGCCTACAGATTTTAGGAAATAATATTATTTTGGGCTCTTTACTTTGTATAAAGATAATGCACGTATGGGCACATAAGTGTAATTTTGTTTTCTCTCAAAATATTGAACATAAGTGTAGGATTTTCCATTTGCAGTTAGATTCATGAACAACCAACACATAAACATTTTAAGCTAAGCACACCACTGATAAGTTAAAAATTGAGGCTTCTATTAATTTTTTTACTCAAGAATGAAAAATCTCAGCATTGAGGTACCAAACAGTTAACTGGTAACTCAGCACTTAAAAGGTTAATATTGCACTTGGTGGAAGAAACGATTTAAGTAATCATGTGAAGTGCGGTAAACGCATAAGTTATGTTAAAATCGAAGGAAGATAACAAAAAAATCAACACTTTTTTTGCCAAGCCTGGAAACACTGACAGTGACGTAATTAGGGCCGAATGTCTGTTTACTTCCTTTTTGATGGAACACAATGTGCCCTTATGTGCGGCTGATCATGCTGGTGCTTTATTTAAGATGATGTTTCCCACATCAGAAGTTGCAAAGAAATATAGCTGTAGTCGCACGAAAACGACATGCATTGTAAATAAAATGGCAAAAAGTGCATCATCTGAAGTTGTTAAGTTCCTTCAGAATGGACTATTTTCTTTGGCAATGGATGGAAGCAATGATACGAATGCCAAGTTGTATTCTATTGCTGTTATATTCTATGATATTCCCGGGAAAAAGTAGTGAGCACTGTGCTATCCATACCGGCGTTAGATGGGGACTAAACAGGGTGAAACATAGGTAACCAGATGGTATCACAGCTGAATTCTCATAACATACCAATTGAAAACTGTGTGGTTATCTGCTCCGACAATGCTCCTGTTATGATAGGACATAAAAATGGGGTTTTGGCAGTTCTGAAGGAAGTTCAACCAGGTATTGCCATCATAGGTTGCATTTGCCACCTGATTAATCTAGCAGCTGAAAGAGGTGCTGGAAGATTACCACTAAAAGTGGATGAGATCCTTGTTGATATATTTTATTTCTTAGAGAAGAGTGTCAAAAGAAAAGAACACCTTCAGAAATTTCAGAACTTGCACAATAAAGAGGCAAAGAAAATTCTGAAGCATGTGTGTACTAGGTGGTTATCTTTAGTCAGATGTTTGGTATGTGGTGAGGTTGGCAGCATGTAAGTGTAGCTCCACGAAAATTACAATATTTCAGTGCGTTTTAGGAAAATGTGAACGTGCAGTGTAGAGCATATTACAAGTGTAAGCTCAAGTGTAGTGAGTGAAATCGAAAATTGTATGGTGTATTACCATAAATTGCGTGTCTCATAGCAAACACGTGGTGAGAAGACCAGCGCCATTTTAACGCAGTGCAGCAAAGAGTGTAAATACACAAAATCCCTATATAACAAGTGCCCCAAGGAGTAAAGAGAAGCAGAGAGAAATTACATCGGTTCAGTGATAGAATGATTAGTTGTAGAGTAGTGTACAGTTTGTGTGTTTAATAACCGAGGATCAGAAGCAGTAACCTAGATCCTATATTTTGCACAGTAAATCCTATTGGGTGGATTCTCGTGTTGCACGTAAGAGGTTGTTTAGTAAATGCGCGATATACAAAGAGTAAACAGACTACATCATAGCCACTGCCACTTAGACCGTTTTCAACATGCCAGAAATAGCTACAAAGAGCGATCTAAAGGGTTTCTGCAGAACCTGCAAGAACGATTTTGATAGTGATTGCTATTCGGTGGAATAAGAAGGATGCGAAACTTGGCATCATAAGAAATGTGCTGGTTTAATGCAGGGGGAATTCGACACTTTAACACGAACTAACTGCAAATTGACATGGGTATGAGATGAATGTAAAGCAAAGATGAAAAGCTTGGGAAATTATGAGAGCACTCTGTTCAGAATGATGAAAGATATGAAGCAATTTATGAAGTTTATATTCGTAAACAACTCCTCAAGAAACCATGGAAGAGAGGCAGATGTAGATACAGGGAAGAACATAAGTGAAAAGGAGACCAGGCAGAGGACGAAGTAGCGCACCTCCTGCAAGATTGCAGAAACAGCATGAATAATGAAAAACAATCATATGAGATCTCCCTAGCTGAGCAGATAATTATAAGCACGTCCGCTGTAGCTACTAAGATCAACACAAATGGAAAGAAAGGAAAGGGCGATCATGATATGTCTTGGAAAATTGCAAATCAAGACAGAGCACAGATGAGGGAGGAAGTTTATCAAATGGTGGAAGAAGATAACAGTAGTTTTAAGCCTGATGCAAGCAAAGGTAGAAATAGGATTGTCTCTCAGATGACGAGACAACTTAGACCAACATCCAGACAGGACGCTAATGAAGTTCAGAAGGGAGTCATCAGGAGATGGGAAAGGAAAGATACGGACGGCTATACAGATGCAGGCCCACATGAAGTTATCATGCGAAGAGAGGGCGACACTACCCCCTGGAAAAGCGATGAGGGGGAACCTGAAAAAGCTAAAAATACCAGACTCCAAATGACACAAAGAACACAAAGAGGGACAGTTACAACATCCAAAGGCGACTTAAAACTAAGGGCTGCAAACAGGACAGCTTGGATTTATGTAGGACGAGTGCACCAGGATATAACTCCAAATTATGTAATTGACTACTTGGTGGACAAGAGGTTCAAAGATGGAGGTAAATGTGAAGAACTCAGAACCAAAGGAGAAAATAAAGCCTTCAAGGTCAGAATTCCTCTAGAAAGCAAAGATAAAGTGTACGAGCCAGCTTTCTGGCCAACGGACGTAATTTTTCGGCCCTTTTGTTTCAGCTCAAATAGACAATAAAACTTCATGGCAAATTAAGAGACTCAGAAGTGAAGCTATTGCTACAGAACGTTGAAGGCCTGTTAAATGTAGCCAGTTTAGAGCCAGAGGATATTTTTGATCACTATGATGCAGTGATAATGTGAGAAACCTTCCTGACCTCAGAGTGGATAACAAACAAGCATTACACAGTTAACGTACTAGCAGAAGAAGGATGCACAGGAAGACCAAAAGGAGGAATCACATGCCAACTCACACCGAAATTCAGGCCCCTTAAAGCTACACATAGAACTAATAATGTCTTAGTAAAAACTAAACTGTGTGTTTTCATTTGTGCTTCCAACCGGACTTCAACTCTCTCCAAATTATGGATGAAATAGGCACAGCCTTGTACAGAACAAATGGAAATGACGGCATTATCCTTGCAGGTGACTTCAACTGCAGAGTAGATGTTCCTTTGCAAAAATCAAGAGAAGTCTTAAGAATACTTGGAAGAGGAAGGATTATCCATGGTTAATAGAAGCATACCTGCCAACTTTTAGAAACCAAAAATAGGAAGATTTTTTAAATTCTTGGATTTCATCACATATATTCCACCACAGTCTACGTGAAAGAAGGTCAGAATAAAAGGCATACATATCTACAGTTAGAATGCGAATTGACCATTAAATTTAAAATCTTCAACTAAGAAAACATTAGAATGGTTTCAAGAAAACGTACCACCGAATCACTCTCATTTATGACACATACGAATAATAATATTTATGTCACACCGACACACACAACAAAATGTATAAAACCGTATTTTCTTCCATAATTAACGCACTTTTTTGATGAAAAATACAGGCAAAAACATCGAATGTGTAAATTATTCAAGAAATTCAGATCTTTACAAATTATTTACAATTCTTTTACATTTAAAAGATAATCAGATATAATATAAACACAATTGGTTCAGCTCATTTGCGGTTATCATCATTTGGAGTAAAATTCCGGCGTGAGATTTTTTCTGAAAAGTCAAATAGGGTACATCAGGTAAGTTAGACACATGGGTTTGAAGCACCGACACTAGAAAATATTCTTCTCATTACGAGCTGAAAATACGACCTGAATGACATACTGGCAAAAAAAAACCTGTCCAACACGAGAAGGGCCGGGCATCGAAGGGGGGACCCTGCTACATTAACCCAAACCGTTCGTATCCAATCTTGTACGAGTGACGTGTCCACCCACCCTTTTTCTTGAATACGAACGTGGATCACTCGCGGAAATTTTGCCTTAGGCATTGTTTTTCGTTTTAGAACAATGTAAGGTGGAAACTTTCTGCCGTCAGCTGTTACAGCAAGCATTGCAGTACCGGTACATCGTTACTTTTTGCTTCCTTTAGCGCGTACGATAACACTGTATGTTCCTTTCTTATCGATTGTTCGACTTAGTGATTATGGAAACTGGTTGGCGTCTGACCTGCGGTTCCTATAAGGGAGATCAAATATTCCTTCACTTTACGTTTCTCAATCACAAAACGATGAAAATGGTTGAAATCATTCGTCATTTTTTGGGATAATGTTGTTCTTCATCGAAAAGAAAGTCCATTTCTCTTCATAAAATTAATCAAGGCTCGGCTAACCTTCAAATCCGAGACACTGATTCCATGTGCCGCTGCTATTTCTCATTCTTTAAAATACAGCATTTCGTGAGAAACGGCTTATCCAACATTGCGTACTTGCAGAAACCTGCCGCTTTTTGGTCCGCGAAATGCTTTGCGAGACTTGTTGGCCGCTTGAAGTGCACTTTTGTTACCGCGGTAGCGCATGTTTGATTTGGACACTGAATACTTGCTGCCCTCTGCTCTTTTCCCGTATGTATCGATGTAACTGATCACGTTAAAAATTAAATAATTGAAAAAGAGTTTCAACCTATTCAATACATAGGAAAGAAATGTAGTGATTACATTTTTATTTAATAGTAAATATAAATGTAATCACTACATTTCTTTCCTATGTATTGAATAGGTTGAACCTCTTTTTCAATTATTTAATTTTTAACGTTAATACTTTCAATACGGAACAATGAAATTTTTATCTTTAAATGTAACTGATCACCACTAGTTTGTGTGATGCAGTATTACTCCAATACTGTGGACTGATCACAGAATGTCCCGTACCCGAAACAGTCGTCGTAAAATTAGTGCAGTGGGATTTCCTGACGGCTAATAACACGTTGCCCTGTGTTTGGAATGACTGCTTTCGCAATAGGAAGCCTGCTACTTAGTAGTTGACATCTTTATTTCGAAGCGCATCCGGAGCTGAGTAATGGATGTTCGAAGTTGTTGGTGCGTCAAATACGTGAACATTTCTTTTTCTCCACTTTGGACCAAAAAATACTGGGATGCGTAAATTATGCAAAGGCGATAATTACGCGAGAAAATGCGGTAGTTTCCTTTATCAGACGGTAAAATGAGTGGAAATTTATAGGTACTGTATCTCTGAACACTTGGAGATAATGTTTGTTACATTTTTTGGCCCTAATGAGAAAAGAAAATGCCAGAAACTGTGACCAACACAACACCCTTAAAAAACATTCAACTCACTAAAATTATGCACTTAAATCCGCGAAACTACCACATACAAAACAATTCAATATGTCCCATACATTATTAACATATGACTTTGACAGAGGAGGGAAGCATAGAAATGCAAGAAAAAACACGTGGCCTACAACTCCGATGAAACTATGCACAGAAACGATGTTAACAGCGCGCGAACAACACAATAACAAACTCATACGTTCGTCCCGATTAACTGAGTCATTTGATATAGATGTTGATTCCCATAGGGAATCTGAATCAACATCTATATCATCTGATGGCCAAGCAGGCATCAATTTTTGATAATGAGACAAAGTCTCTTAGTGCATTGGCACTGCCGGTGGCTCCAGTTAGCCTACGCAGTGGCCTCCACGGTATGCACTAGCCAGCGTATTGGTAGGTGTGCTAGGTACCAACTGATGAGCCCACCCTAGCACACGAGGGCGAAACGCTGGCAACCAAGAATGAGTTAGCTGGAAAATTTATAATGTCCAATAACGGACCATTTATATTGGTATTATAACTGAGTCATTAGCGCGCGCTAGACTCTTGCTCGCAGGACGACCGCTGCCCTGAATCCCCAGCTGTATCAAGTGCACACGCTGCTGTGGTGAGCGGGAAACACAATACACGAAGGCAACGGACGAAACACTCACGAAATAAAGTATCAAATAAATACGCTTGAAAATGACGTTTCGTAAATTACACAAGCACATAAGAATTTATCCTTTATCCTACAGGAAGAGTTTTGGCCGTACTAGAGGTTATATTAGTAAAAAAATCGGAAGAAGTAAAAATAAATCGGAAAATCGGAAGACGAGTTAAAAACCAGAAAGTTTTCGGGTAAATCGGAAGGGTTGGCAGGTATGTAGAAGTAAAGACAAAACATGTATGTCAACAATGGCATCAGCACCATAGACCTGATCTTTACAAACCTGGGTAAACTAAAACCAGTAGGACAGAAAATTATCCTAAACCCAGTAAGGAAACATCAGATGGTAGAAACCATGCTTCTGATTAAAGGCAATTATGATCAAGAGGAGATTGAAACCCATAGGATATTGAGGAAATTTCTACAGCACGATGTATTTGAGACAGACAACCAGGTAATTGTGAAGATGGTGGTGGAAGGCAACCTGGAAAAAGCGGCCAACAAGCTAGAAGATTTACTACAAGGGGTAGACATTTCAGAGCCTCCATTTATAAGGAAAGCAAAGCCTTGATTTAAGAGAAATTGCTACATGGCAAGAAAGACTGCACTGAAAACACTGCACGTAGCCCTTAAAGCCCCAAGCACCAATCTACTACAAGATTACACCAACAAGAGGCAGGCCTATGAGGTACTCATAAAGCAGGAGGAAAAGCTATTTCAGGAACAGGAAGAACAAAGATTGATAGAAAAAGCAGAGCAGTGCCCTTATAAAGCTCTTAACCCAAGATGCCCAAAATATCTGCAAAATATTCCTATTGAGGTTTGGGAGAATCATGTGGGCCACGTATTAAGTACAAGAGAAACACGTCCTTGCAGTATTCTAGCTCATACACCCACAGGAGAAGAACACCTAGACACTGAAGTGTTTACATTCAAGGAAGTAGAAGATGCTATAAACAGCTCCAAGAATAATAAGGCTTGCGGTCCGGATAATATCTGCAATGAACACATCAAAATTGCTTTCCCAACACTAAAAGAAGCAGTAACATATGTCTTGAACCAATGCCTTAAGTAAGGAACGATTCCAAGCAGCTGGAGAAAGTCCACATTCAAAATGATATATAAAGGAAAGGGAAGCACTGAAGATCCAAACGCTTATAGAGGTGTCGCCCTCGAATGTACAATGCTAAAGATCCTAACAAAACTCTTGTGTCAACGCCTGACTAGCGAAGTCGATTCCAAACTACCAGAGGAACAATTCAGTTTTAGAAGAGGGAGGAACACGATACAGGCCATCAAGTGTCTACTGGATGATATTGAAGCAGGTACAACTAGAGCGGGAGGCAAGCTATACACCATTTTTGTTGACTTCTCCAAAGCCTTCAACTCTATCAGCCGAAAAATCATAATGGAGAAACTAGACAGATTAATGGGAAGTAATGTAAGTCTCAAATGACTAATTCAGAACATACTGGCCTCAAACTGCATAAAAATTAGTGACGGAATAACGAAGTCCAACCCAATTCAACAAACCACCAGTGTACTACAAGGGGATCCACTAAGCCCAGTACTGTTTATAATTGCTACGGCGGATATTATAGAAGTAATCCCTGAAGAATCACGCATATATACACTGACTGACAGAGCAAATGCAACACCAAGAAGGAGTGGTCAGAACTTTATGCCAATTGCAGGGTAGACTGACGTCACTGAGGTATGCTCATGATGTGAAATGCGCCGCTGTGCTGCGCACGTAGCGAACGATAAATGGGACACGGCGTTGGCGAATGGCCCACTTCGTACCGTGATTTCTCAGCCGACAGTCATTGTAGAACGTGTTGTCGTGTGCCACAGGACACGTGTATAGCTAAGAATGCCAGGCCGCCGTCAACGGAGGCATTTCCAGCAGACAGACGACTTTACGAGGGGTATGGTGATCGGGCTGAGAAGGGCAGGTTGGTCGCTTCGTCAAATCGCAGCCGATACCCATAGGGATGTGTCCACGGTGCAGCGCCTGTGGCAAAGATGGTTGGCGCAGGGACATGTGGCACGTGCGAGGGGTCCAGGCGCAGCCCGAGTGACGTCAGCACGCAAGGATCGGCGCATCCGCCGCCAAGCGTTGGCAGCCCCGCACGCCACGTCAACCGCCATTCTTCAGCATGTGCAAGACACCCTGGCTGTTCCAATATCGACCAGAACAATTTCCCGTCGATTGGTTGAAGGAGGCCTGCACTCCCGGCGTCCGCTCAGAAAACTACCATTGACTCCACAGCATAGACGTGCACGCCTGGCATGGTGCCGGGCTAGAGCGACTTGGATGAGGGAATGGCGGAACGTCGTGTTCTCCGATGAGTCACGCTTCTGTTCTGTCAGTGATAGTCACCGCAGACGAGAGTGGCGTCGGCGTGGAGAAAGGTCAAATCCGGCAGTAACTGTGGAGCGCCCTACCGCTAGACAACGCGGCATCATGGTTTGGGGCACTATTGCGTATGATTCCACGTCACCTCTAGTGTGTATTCAAGGCACGTTAAATGCCCACCGCTACGTGCAGCATGTGCTGCGGCCGGTGGCACTCCCGTACCTTCAGGGGCTGCCCAGTGCTCTGTTTCAGCAGGATAATGCCCGCCCACACACTGCTCACATCTCCCAACAGGTTCTACGAGGTGTACAGATGCTTCCGTGGCCAGCGTACTCTCCGGATCTCTCACCAATCGAACACGTGTGGGATCTCATTGGACGCCGTTTGCAAACTCTGCCCCAGCCTCGTACGGACGACCAACTGTGGCAAATGGTTGACAGAGAATGGAGAACCATCCCTCAGGGCACCATCCGCACTCTTATTGACTCTGTACCTCGACGTGTTTCTGCGTGCATCGCCGCTCGCGGTGGTCCTACATCCTACTGAGTCGATGCCGTGCGCATTGTGTAACCTGCATATCGGTTTGAAATAAACATCAATTATTCGCCCATGTCGTCTCTGTTTTTTCCCCAACTTTCATCCCTTTCGAACCACTCCTTCTTGGTGTTGCATTTGCTCTGTCAGTCAGTGTATGTATGCAGACGATATCATGATTGCCTCGAGGTCCAGCGAGAAACTGCAAGAGACACTTGACACGTTGGTAAAGTGGACAGAAGAGAATAAACTTGAATTAAATGAGGAAAAGACAATATGAATGACATTTAGGAAAGGAGGTAAAGCATCAGAGTTTCATATACTTGGGAGATCTCTAAAGAATGTATCGAACTTCAAGTATTTTGGGAGTCACACTACAAACTACAGGTAATGTTTTCTCTACCCACATTAATGACAGGACAAATGCAACAATCAGAGTCATCAATGACATACAGAATTTGAATAAGTTATCTATCAAAACAGCCCTGAAATTATTTGACCTCGCAGTCTCACCAGTGATCACTTATGACTTAGAAATGGTATAGCCGCATCTAAAAATGAAACAGTTCAAGCAACTGGAAAAAGTGAAAGCTACATTTCTGAAAAGGGCACTATGTGTCTCGAAGTATACACCTTCAAGGCTTGTATATGAGTTAACTCGCGAACCTTTCTACGTAGAGGAACTCTGTTATCACCTACCACTACCAACTACACCAACATATCTACAGTTCATAGAGGAATTAAGAGTAAAGAAGAGAGACATATGGAGCAAATTTTACTCAACGGACGCAATGATTTGCAAAGACTGGCAAGGAGGAGGATATGAGCTCAGACACTTAATTACACGCTTTGCAATGCACAGATTTCATTATAAGTTGTATAAAACTAAGAAATTCCATCAACCAGACACGGACTGTGTATGTGAACGTTGTGGTAAGAGCTGTGAATGTTATTATGCCATGATTTGTACTTGTTGGCGCGAATCGCTAACAGCCTTCTGCAAAGATGACTAACGTTGTGTTATTAATGTAAATATCTTTTGGCCATTGGCTGCAATAAAATATGTTATTATGAACTACTGGACCAGTGGCATCTGCTTCTTTCTTTCTTCAAGGAGAAAGTAATATTATGTACCCAAAACATTTCCACAAGCTTGACATCTTTCAGAATATCTCGTGTTTAACAAAGTAGATTGAATTAGTATCGGAAGAAAAGAATTCTTGATTCTGCTATTAAACATTCCCCTACAAGAATAGCATATTCTTCCAAATGTGTCAAACCCAGCCTAAAACGAAAGACTTCTGCTACAACACGTGAGAAAAAATTGTTTATGTTCCTGTCCTCAAACTTGAACAAGGCCTTTTGCACTTTCCTTCATATGATTATTCCTGTATTTGACAAATTCAGTGTTGCTCTTCAGACTTCTTCCCCACAAGTTCACTTTCCATTAGAACTTCTACTGGATTTGCTAAAGCAGTTGTTCACCAAGTTTGTTAAGCCAAAAATTGTCAAAAGCTCCTCCCTGCTTGAAGTAGAGTACAACTTGATTCAAAATCAAAGAAGTGATGATGAGTTAGTTATTGGCATTCAGACTTTGAACATAGTGAATGATATCCAGGATACAGAAAAAATATTTTCTTTTCATCAGTGAGAAACTACTTTTTTTTTCTTTTTTTTTTTTTTGCTAGGGGCTTTACGTCGCACCGACACAGATAGGTCTTATGGCGACGATGGGATAGGAAAGGCCTAGGAGTTGGAAGGAAGCGGCCGTGGCCGTAATTAAGGTACAGCCCCAGCATTTGCCTGGCGTGAAAATGGGAAACCACGGAAAACCATC
The DNA here is from genome assembly GCF_040414725.1 of Anabrus simplex. NCBI lineage: Eukaryota > Metazoa > Arthropoda > Insecta > Orthoptera > Tettigoniidae > Anabrus > Anabrus simplex. The sequence goes on from NC_090271.1 coordinate 279,222,964, forward strand.
TTCAGGGCTGCCGATAGTGGGATTCGAACCTACTATCTCTTGGATGCAAGCTCACAGCCGCGCGCCTCTACGCGCACGGCCAACTCGCCCGGTGGAAACTACTTTTGTATTGCCTGTGACTACATCATCAACAAGTTTCCACTCAAGGATGATTTGTTGAAGCATGCTCAAGTTGCTAGATTAAACAAAATTAAAGATGCACCATTTTCTTCCATTCGTTTTTTCTTGGAAAAGTTTTCTATTGTGTTATGCAAGGAAGAGAATGAAACTAGAGATGAGGTGGTGAATGAGCTTCACAGGCAGTACACAGCTCTTCAGGTAGATGACACTTTGGCTGCAAATCAAGATGTTGCAAGTGATTCCAGTTGGGCACAAATATCAAGAATTTGTGGAGCCGATAGACTTCTTAAATATAACCAAATTTGTAGAGTAATGATGTCTATTCTCACCATACCCCATAGCAATGCAGAATGTGAATGTGTTTTCAGCCTTGAGGAGAAAAATAGAAGAGAGTTCAGATCATCCATGTCCAATGAATCTCTGGAGTCTGTTTCTATTTTGAAGACCAGGAGTTCTGGTCCCTGTTATGACAAAACATTTTCTCAAGACTTATTGCAGTAAGCTAAAAACGTCACAACTATGACTTTAAAGTCGAACTAGCATGTGTTTTGCAGTGTGACTTACATTATTTCTTGCCTGTGTTACGTTAAACAAGTTTTATTGTGTACAGCCTTTTTCGATTATTGCATACTTGAGAGGTTTTTAACAAAGAATAAAGTATAAATGGGGTGTTGTAAAAATTATAATCATGGAAATCAGTAAGTTCTTGTATTGAAATGAAATATGGCTTAGGAAGAGGGCTTAAGGTGGGGCTGAAGGGTGCGGGAGAAAGTGTAATTGTCTTGGAAAAGTACCTTTGATTAAATTTAGGATTGAGTTTAGGTTGGCTGCATTATTGTTTCTGAGGAAAGTGATAAATAGATCGAAGAGTATGTTGGGTTTCTCTGAGATTTCATTGAGATTGTGACTGGCATTAAAGTATTGGTCTAGGTGTATGTAGTAATTTTCCATTATGTTCAGTAAAGGGCCCTTGTTTGCTAATACGAGGATGTCCATGTCTTGTTCAATATTGGTGAAATTATGGTTATAATCTTGCATGTGTTGGCCGATGGCTGAAAACTTGTTGTATTTTATTGCGTTAGTGTGCTCGTGGTATCTGATAATGAAGTTTCTCCCGGTTTGCCCGATGTAGGTTTTTTTACAGGTGGTACATTTGATCCGATAAACTCCTGATTTTAAAAAACTGCTGGTCTTGTTGATGTGTGAAGTATTGTATAAAACATTCATGTTCTTATTGTTGGTTTTGAAGGCTATTTTAACGCCTTGTTTCTTAAAGATGTTGGTTAACTTGTAGATATCATTGTTAACCAACATCTTTAAGAAACAAGGCGTTAAAATAGCCTTCAAAACCAACAATAAGAACATGAATGTTTTATACAATACTTCACACATCAACAAGACCAGCAGTTTTTTAAAATCAGGAGTTTATAGGATCAAATGTACCACCTGTAAAAAAACCTACATCGGGCAAACCGGGAGAAACTTCATTATCAGATACCACGAGCACACTAACGCAATAAAATACAACAAGTTTTCAGCCATCGGCCAACACATGCAAGATTATAACCATAATTTCACCAATATTGAACAAGACATGGACATCCTCGTATTAGCAAACAAGGGCCCTTTACTGAACATAATGGAAAATTACTACATACACCTAGACCAATACTTTAATGCCAGTCACAATCTCAATGAAATCTCAGAGAAACCCAACATACTCTTCGATCTATTTATCACTTTCCTCAGAAACAATAATGCAGCCAACGTAAACTCAATCCTAAATTTAATCAAAGGTACTTTTCCAAGACAATTACACTTTCTCCCGCACCCTTCAGCCCCACCTTAAGCCCTCTTCCTAAGCTATATTTCATTTCAATACAAGAACTTACTGATTTCCATGATTATAATTTTTACAACACCCCATTTATACTTTATTCTTTGTTAAAAACCTCTTAGTATGTATATTCCTTGTATTATTAACTATTACCATAACATCTCATTTCACTTGTTATTCTTTAAAATAATATTGTCTTAGGATTTCGCCACAAATGATCTTTGCTCCAATACGGCTGATGATGACCCCTAGATGGGTCGAAACTAGTACCGTATAATTTTGTAATTTTGTGAATATATTGTATTGAAAAGGTGGAAACATTTACGTTATTATTATTATTACTTATATATTATTGCATACTTGCTTAATTTATCAAGGAAGTCCTGATATGTAGGCTATGCACTGAACCAATATTCATGATGCTTGCTGCTGTTTAACATGGATTTCTTCTTGATTGTTATGTTCATCTACAAATCATTGACCTATGATGTAAGTAGACATAATTTCATTGAAATATCCTGTTTAAAGCATGAATTATTATATTATTATATTATATTATTATTATTATTATTATTATTATTATTATTATATTTTGTATTTTGTGGCAATATAGGTGGTCCGTTATTGGAAATGATAAATTTTCCAGCTAACTCATTCCTGGTTGCCAGTGTTTCGCCCCAGTGTACTAAGTTGGGTTCATCAGTTGGTAAATACCATGGCTAGTGCATTACATGTTATAATTCTCATGTTAGGCCCGTATTGAAATGTACGTAAATACAAAGTATGTTACAAGTGTTATTTTTTAATATCCACCTATTCAATACAAAGAGATCTTTTTTAAGAATTAAATATTATTATAAAATGTTAAGGGACATATTAAGGGCATCATCAGCCTCAAACTCAAACCTGTATGGTGAAAAATCAGGATCCTGATTGTTCTTACAAGTCATAAAAAGAGGATATCAATATAGGTTTTAGTCTAAACATAAAAAATTATTAGAATGTCCTTGGTTAAAATCGTAGAAACAAGCTGCATGTCACAAGTTCACAAGATTATACTTTCCGGAGCATTGAGTCAATGCGCCCAAAAACCTGTTGAGGGTAGAGCAATAAACAGCTCAATCTTTATAACGAAATAGAAATGTGTTTCCTTGAAAACTCCTGTTGGAGGATAAGAAAGAGTAAAGCTGATAGACTGTTAAAGATGTTAATTTCATATGTTAAGACAAGACAATAGTCTTTTTAAGTAGCTGTTCAGCTGTCTATAGTCTTATTTAACTGGCTTGAAGGTGTGAAAGTCAAATGTGTTACGATAAGGTAACGGTCTTCTTTAAGTAGTTGTATTAGCGAGGAAAGGTATTCGGCTGTCTATAGTTGTATTTATCTTGCTTGAAGGAGCGAAAGTCGAAGGTATATTGATGTTGATAGAGTTTTTTGGTGTGAAGTCTGTAACAAGAGGAGAGTGAATGCTTAGGAAAGGTATTTTTGAAGAGAATGTGGGTTTAAAAAAAGAAAACATGTAGAATGTATAAAACACTTACCCCTTCGTCTGTAAAGATGTAAATAAGTTATGGAAAGGTTAGTTGAAGAAAAACAACGTTATGTGTATGTTCATTTATTTCTTTAACTGTTATGGTGCTAATCAGCTGCTATGGTAGCGTTGAATGACTGACACTTGTGTTTCTAGTATTGTATCGATTTGAGATTGGCGGAGGAGGGTGTGGTGGAGGGGAGGGGGGAGGCGGAGCATTAAGTTTATGTGGTGTTAGTTGTGAGAGATTTGCGTGGTCGGACAGGGCAGGATTTAGCAAAAATCAATGGATGTAAACCTGAAATGATTAACCATTTAATAAATAAGGTGAAATTCAAATTAACAACAAACCTCATCCCAGACAAACCCAAAAAAATCCAAATTTGTTACCTTCACCTACAACAATCCAAACTTTCACCAAGTCTTGAACCCAATAAAGAACAAAAATATCAGTATAGCTTTTAGAACAACAAACACTAACCAAAAATTATTTTTTAATCACAACACAGTCAATTCAAGCAAAAACATTTACTCAGGCTCAGGCATATACAGGCTCACCTGCACACAATGCAACATCTCTTAAATTGATCAAACAGGCCGGAGTTTTCAAACTAGGTACTTAGAACACTATAATGCCATTAAGCACAATAAATTTTCAGGTATGAGCTCCCATACGAAAGAAACAGGACATCACTTCACAACGATAGAACAAGACCTCTCAATTATTAAAAGAGTAGACAAAGGAAAGTTGATGAATGAACCATCTATATATTCTTGGACCAATACTACAACAAAAATCTAAACCTCAATGATTTGATTGAAGTCAAGCATCCATTATACGAAAGTTTACCCAAATTATTGCAAACTCTATATCCAAAATATAACTACATTCTTAAAAATCTTAAATTAACATCTTCTAGAACCTCCACTACTTTAACTAACTTGACTCCCTTCATGTCCACCCCCGCAATTCTCCCACAACCCAACACGACTCCCTCCCTGTCTGACCACGCAAATCTCTCACAACCAACAACACCTAAACTTAACGCCCCGCCTACCCCCCTCCCCTCCGCCACACCCTCCTCCGCCAATCTCAAATCGATACTATACTGGAAGCACAAGTGTCAGTCATTCAACGCTACCATAGCAGCTGATTAGCACCATAACAGTTAAAGAAATAAATGAACACACACATAACTTTGTTTTTCTTCAACTAACCTTTCCATAACTTATTTACATCTTTACAGACGAAGGGGTAAGTGTTTTATACATTCTGCATGTTTTCTTTTTTTAAACCCACATTCTCTTCAAAAATACCTTTCCTAAGCATTCACTCTCCTCTTGTTACAGACTTCACACCAAAAAACTCTATCAACGTCAATATACCTTCGACTTTTGCTCCTTCAAGCAAGATAAATACAACTATAGACAGCCGAATACTTTTCCTCACTAATACAACTACTTATAGAAGACTGTTATCTTATCGTTACACATTCGACTTTCACACCTTCAAGCCAGTTAAATAAGACTATAGACAGCTGAACAGCTACTTAAAAAGACTATTGTCTTATCTTAACATATGAAATTAACATCTTTAACAGTCTATCAGCTTTACTCTTTCTTATCCTCCAACAGGAGTTTTCAAGGAAACACATTTCTATTTCGTTATAAAGATTGAGCTGTTTATTGCTCTACCCTCAACAGGTTTTTGGGCGCATTGACTCAATGCTCCGGAAAGTATAATCTTGTGAACTTGTGACATGCAGCTTGTTTCTACGATTTTAACCAAGGACATTCTAATAATTTTTTATGTTTAGACTAACACCTATATTGATATCCTCTTTTTATGACTTGTAAGAACAATCAGGATCCTGATTTTTCACCATACAGGTTTGAGTTTGAGGCTGATGATGCCCTTAATATGGGCAAAACATGTCCCTTAACATTTTATAATAATTTTTAATTCTTAAAAAAGATCTCTTGGTATTGAATAGGTGGATATTAAAAAATAACAGTTGTAACATACTTTGTATTTATGACTAGTGCATGTCGAAAATTGTTAGATTTTTTGTTGTGCAGGAATTTTACTGATAGCCCTTTTCAATAGTTGGCAGGTATGAATAAGCTTCATACACTCAACCGCTTTGAACGAGGTAGGGAGGGTAACAGGCTCATCCTAATAAGAGCTGGCCATTTTCAGCATTGGTGCCAGCTGGTACTTTTCCATGGATGATCATCTCGTAAGCAATTTCAGTGCATGAAACTAATAAACACAAGAATTACTTGAGTACACTTTGCTTCACAAAGCTTTAAAATTCTAATGATTTAATGGTTTAAAATTATTTTGGCAATTGATCAGATACAAGGAATATCATTCAAAACACACATGAGCATATAGAACAGTAAATTTGAGCATCTTCAACCATCGCAAATGCTACCAAAAATGTGGTAGCATGAAAGGAATGTGATGTAAAGAACCATGTTCAACACTAAAAATAATGTAACACGTATTATATCTCAAATACAAGCTAAACAATCTCGTAGGAAAAAACCCTGATTTGCTTCAACAGCTACGGTACCTCAAAACACAAATGTGGAAGATGTAGAATAGATTTCATTAAAGGAAGGCTCAACACAAACCCAAAAATATAAAAGAGGCGGAGGATACAGGATGCTAAATAGAAAAAAGAAACTCTCATCAGGTCAGAAATCATTTCCACAATTTATTAAACTTAAAATCGAAATTAATGTTAAATCGAGGCAGAATTTAAAGAAAAAAGTTAAAAACCTTGTAAGTTTATTTAGAGAAAAATATTTAAGTCTTGATCTATGGAAGTGAATGAGCGTATGTTGATTCATTGCTGAAATTCTGTTCTTTTTATGAGCATTTATGAGTTCTGAATATCTAGATCTAGTCTGAAAACTTCTACCTGTCTGTCCAGTATAACTTGCCTTGCAATATGTACATTTTAATTTGTAGAATCCTATGTAAGCCTGTGATATTTACTTATTTTTGTGTCTGAAGCCATCTCATTTCAGTTTCCACTCAGTTAATTTATAATTGTTACAACCTTCAGTCTGTCCAAACCAATTCTGAATGAATTTATAAACTACTTGAAAGAAAGAAACATGTCATTCTATTTTAATTAAGTAGTTTATCTTTCAGGTATAATTCTGTTACTATATGTTTTCTTTTTTTCAGGTACCCTAGCTTATAAATTTATTTATTCAAAATTAGATTTGGCTGACTGAAAAACATAACAGTTATAAATTTACTTTATGATTAATTAAAAATGAAAATTATGTCAGCTTATTTAATAACTTCATTTACTACTTGTCCTTTTTTCTTTTACTGGTTTAGTTCCTTTACACCAGTAATAATGCATTTTATTCACCACTCTATAGGATCCCTAGTGTTTAGACATTTATGTACATAGGAATAACAAAATATGTTGCTGAAAGATGTGAATGTTTTGATATATTAAAATTTTTAATATTTTATATTTACTTTTACTACTGTATATGTTTGTACTGATCATGTCATATCTACTTGATTCTAGTTGCATGTGGTCCTGAAGTTAGTCAAGGAAATGAATACGATTCTGATAGTCAACAGTTTTCTTCAAGTAAGTACAATTTCATTGAGTACTAGTTTGGATGAAATATAATGTAAAGTGATAATGCACAAGGTATACTATACCCCTATAATAACGTATGCATCAGAGACTTGGATTTTGACAGCAAAAAATGAGAGTATAATTCAGGTCAGTGGGATGAAGTTCCTAAGGAGTATGGTAGGGAAGACAAGGAGAGATGGAGTAAGAAATGTTGAGGTCAGAAAAGAGATAGTAATTAAACTGAGTGATAGGATGGAGAAGAATAAATTGAAATGGTTTGGATATGTTATGAGGGTGGAGGAGGGAAGAATACCAAAACAAGTGTTGGAGGCTGTGCCATTTCACTGTTCCCAACAAGATCCAAGTGGAACACAAATGGAGTTCAAGTCATCAGAACATCGATAATAAAGCGTCAGAGAACTACTATGAGCCGAAGGAGTAATGTTTTCATCAAACGCTCGACGAGAAAGGAGCAAGAAGGCGGTGGTAAAGAAAGACGTGAGAAGATTGTTAAGAGTTATTATTTAAAAAACTTAACATTCGATTCGCAGAAGGAGAACACTACGGACGTACTCAAGAGGAAGGAAAACATCATTTTAACAAAATACTGGTCAAAAAATAGAGAGAAACCTTTGTCCACAGACTTATACGAAAATATTAGCGTTCGAGAATATTTCACTTCGTGAAATTAAATTGTATTTTTGGAATATAAAGACTTCCACACGCTACGTTACGATATCTACCTAAGACGATGTATTAGCCGATACAATCAATTCCGAGAGGCTACAGAGCTGTAATATCGACAGGGAGAGAGAGAGAGGAGAAGAACATATATACACATATATTTCCATAATCCAATTGAAATATTCATTTTTACACATTGCAAATTTTAGAATATGTCCAAGGTCAATTTTCTAAAGAGCAATATTTCTATACCATATTCAGAAGGTAGAAAAGCATATCCATAAGATGCCAACATTAACCAAACTGACATCTTGCTTTGTTCTGATTATTGATGGTTATGAATTTCATGTTTTTGGTCCGTATTGAACAATATATAAGTAATAATAATAATAATAACTTAAATGTTTCCACCTTTTCAATACAATATATTCACAAAATTACAAAATTATACGGTACTAGTTTCGACCCATCTAGGGGTCGTCATCAGCCGTATTGGAGCAAAAATCATTTTCGCCACAAATGATTTTTGCTCCAATACGGCTGATGACGACCCCTAGATGGGTCGAAACTAGTACCGTATAATTTTGTAATTTTGTGAATATATTGTATTGAAAAGGTGGAAACATTTAAGTTATTATTATTATTATTACTTGTTCTGATTACCCGAGAGACCAGCAGCAACATGCATTAAGAAAATGGAGGCGAAGCTACCTAGGTTACGGCGACACGGCATGACGTTTCCAGCCCATGAGGACCGATAACCAACCGAGGCAGTCCCAGATGCTCCCAAACAGATGAGGGAAATGCCGTGAGCTGTGCCCGCATGTCCATCCACCCGGACATAAGATAACAACGGGGGAATCAGAGCAAAGATAAGTTTCTTTAAGTCAGTGCTATAAATGGAAATTTATTTATTTTTCAAAGTGCTATTCTAACTAATGTCAGTGAGATGGTAACATATGGGAAAACGAATACCATAGTTAGGTTAAAGGTCGATAGGTATTCATCGGACCTAAACGTCAAATCCATGTACAGGATGTAGTCAACCAGTGATAGTGAGATAACCCGTTCGTAATGCTATCAATGTAATATGAAAGGAGGTTAAATTTTTATCTCTTGCTGAATTTTATACGACGTTGCGATAAACACTAGGTTTATGTGAGAACTTATGACATCAAATAATAGTGGAAATGAGATCGTATGTAGGACATGCTTGGTAAATAGAAGGATATGGTAATATTTTTCAGAATTATTAAAAGATTGAGACTATAACGGAGTAGTCAGGTAAACGGTCAATGATGACAGTTAGATATACGTCGAGTTGGAATGAATTAATGCGGTTTTTTTCTTTACGTCGCACCGACACAGATAGGTCTTATAGCGACGACGGGACAGGAAAGGGCTAGGAGTGGGAAGGAAGCAGCCGTGGCCTTAATTAAGGTACAGCCCCAGCATTCGCCTGTTGTGAAAATGGGAAACCACAGAAAACCATTTTCAGGGCTGCCGACAGTGGGGTTCGAAACTACTATCTCCCGAATACTGGATACTGGCCGCACTTACGCGACTGCAGCTATTGAGCTCGGTAATTAATGCGTTTACTATGATGTGAAGTGTTATATGAGATGAATAATGTGAAGTGATGGTTTTATATGTGAATAATGTTATGAGGTCATGATGATTAATGTTGGTGATGACTATTGTTCACCGTAAGTGAGGTCATAGTTTATTTTAATGAGGATAGTATTTCAAGTTACGTATTTTTGAGATGATGAATGAATATAATTTGTCTTCAATCGACCGTTGATCCTTGAATAAGTCATATGTTGTGTAGGATACGATCTCAGTGACGTCCGTATGTTGATATTTTAATTGTAGATCATCAAATAGTTTCTGATGAGGAAGATGATATGAAATTAACTTACATCCATGTGTTTCTTCTGATCGTAAGAATTTTCTCACATATTAGGGAAGCTTTGAAGTTTATTCCAATGCATTATCCGATATCACTGGTGACTTATCTTCACAACTAAGGGTTGTTGGTAGTAAGTAGAGTCTTCTCACAAGCTAGACCACCCAATTACGGTATGATTAGATCGAGTGATGGTCAGGTACACTTGATCGCACAATTTTATGACAAAGATATGCACTAGAATTAGTTAATGCTCTCAAATAAGAGAACAATTTGCATAATTTCTAGATATGATGTTTGATCATAATATTTTAAAGAATATAATGACTTAAAGGGGTTATCTTTGTCTCTATAAGAAGATATACCAAGAAATTTGAGAACGTGTTTGAAAAAATGTGATACATATTAACTGTTTTAAATATTTCTGAAGACATTTTCTCATGTCAATCTGGTTGTGTATTTGAGCACAAATAGTTCGAATCAAGCAAAGTTACTTTATTGCAAGGAATTAATGAATATTAGATAAAGCAAGTAGGATTTTTGGAATAATTTCACAAGAATTTATATAATGAAAGTTGTGATCCTAATTTAATTTATTTGTAGCCAAGTATAGAAGCTGCGTCCAACATTTAAAGACTCTCAGTCTATGACAGTGTATATATTGTGATTCGATATAATTTTCATTCATTCGATTAGATGCATCTAATGTCTTTTTCAACCTAAGGTTTCTTTTTAATCAAATAGTTTTCAATCCAATGTTTTTCAATTAATGTCTTTTAATGTAATATTTTCATTTTAATTATTCCAATTTGAGATTTTGTTTTCAATTTAATATTTCCTACTTAACATTTCAAGATAATTTCAAGATATCTCAATGCTTCGTACTTACCGATCAGAGAGAAATTCATGACAACTTTTTGCGTCAGACCTTTCTTAATTTTCAATAAATAATGCATAGTAAAACTTGGCCATTCTTGACTTCTAGAATAGTTGCCTAGATGTAAGTGATAATCACTTGATAATTTCGTAAGCCGAAGGTGGAAACTAACTAGAAATACGGGTAGGAGACGTCCACTGTGTAAGTTAGGTATTTCCACTAGCATAAATCGGTGATCTTTCATCTAATGCGGAACCCATAGCCCATAAACTTCGAATAGCGAGAAATGTGATTATATTTGAGCTAGCCTGGATCTCATGCGACTCGACCTGGACGCGGGAACGGTGCAAGGCTAAGATAGAAGGAAAAAGGGCAAGAGGGAGGCTCAGACAAGATGGATGGACTAGTCAAGAACAGTATAAGAAAAAGAAAACTGGACTGGAGTACAGTTACTGAAGAGGAGTGGTGGAAGGAGAGGCAATGGTGGAGAAGTTCCATCAACACCCCAATTTAGCAGGAGCTGGACAAGGGGAAATGAAATTAATGATGATGATGATATTGATGATGACTAGGTTGAATAAAATGTATTTCCCTTACTAATACTGGACTGTCTTGATTGATAAATTTCATTTTGTTCCATATTGATAGTCACCAAATGTCATAAAAGAAAGAAAAGTTCTACCTGATCAATACTTATTTATTATAACACGTATAATAGGACCGGTTTCGACCTCTTACAAAGTCATCTTCAGCTAATTGTATTAGAATCTTATATGATTTGCATCTTTGTATTATGCCTCACTATTTAAGAACTTTATACCAGATTCAGAATTTGACAACATTATGGTGGTTATGCTTATGCTTTGCTAAGAATTTCTAATTTTACAGCTTAGCTAAAAATGATATAAACAAATTAAAATGCCCTTAATACATAATAAAATATGACACAATATATACATATGTAAAATTATTGACAAGAATAATTGAATGAGTTTGTCTTCTATCTTAATCTTTATGCATAATGAGTATGTTGGACTTGTTTTGTGGTAGTTACAGTAGGTGTTTGCCTTGTCAGTTAAAAGGAGTTCCATTAATATTTAAATGCTTAGTCATGTGTGAGATAAGCTTAATTGTCACTTATAAGGTGGTTAATATTGCGTTCATATTAACTAATTACGTTAGCTAATATGAAATTATGTGTTGATTGTCCATTAAAATAATAATTTACATAAGCACAATGAAGCATTAACAGACATGGTAAAATGTGCTTGGATGCACTGCTGACAGTCTAAAGCAACAGGTAACAGTATGTTCTTGCGTTGTTTTTATAGTTCGTATTACACTGGTTGATATGAAAATTGTCCATTAAAATAAATTACATAAACACGTTAAAACATTAACAAACATAACAAGATGTGCTTGGACGTAAATGTCTGCTGACAGTCTAAAGCAACAAGTGACAGTATGTTCTTGTGTTATTTTACATATCGTTAAAAATGAGAGTTATAAGCTTGAGTTTGTGTAAGCATTTTGCCAATGTACATTGTACATAATTCAACCATTTTATCTTTCTAATGTTCAAATTTTGTTGATTTGAAAATGAGTTTGCGTATTTGATATTGTTGATGTTCTGGAGATTGTTAAATGCAGTTCACTTTGAGTGCTAAAACCGTTGCTATTGGTGGCTCTTTCCTTTCTTATGATGTTGGTAAGTATCTGTAAGTTGAAATTAATGAATTAGAGATTCTTATTGAATTCATGTTCTCATTGCCTATTAGTGTATTAGTGTATGCGTTCTATGATATTTACTTACTGCTGTTGAGTGGTTGAGATGTGTGCAGCTTGGCTGTCTGGTGCATATTATACCTCGTACTTCTGGTGTTAGTTTCGGTTGTTGTAAGGGGAATGGAGGGGTGAGCGGGGGAAGCTTCCGCGTGTGTATGGGCAGAGCCGGACGTGTCCGCTGTCTGCATTATAGCTTGAGTATGACGTTGTTTGTTGACTAATCTGAGGTAGTAATTTTTTACAATAGGGATAATCTTGTTAAATAAAATATTAGTTTTTTCAGTTATTTCGTTAATATTGTTCTTAAATAGTGAGGCATAATACAAAGATGCAAATAATATAAGATTCTAATACAATTAGCTGAAGATGACTTTGTAAGAAGTCGAAACCGGTCCTATTATACGTGTTATAATAAATAAGTATTGATCAGGTGGAACTTTTCTTTCTTTTATGACATTTAATACTGAACTGGTCGGAATAACTAGAAATAGATTCAAAATAAAGGGTCTTCATTTTCAATGACTTTCATACATCTCTTGGCTACCATCCAAATTTGTTGGCAGACCAGTTCTTAGAATTGGAGGTAATAATAATGGCGTGTGGCCTGGTGCAGTTCTTTTGATTTGACACCCGTAGGCGACGTGCGCATCGTGAGGAGGATGAAATGATGATGAAGACGCTCCTGTGGACTGAGGACCACCGTAGTCAGCATTTGGACCAGCTATCAAGAGTGTAATTGGAACAGTGTCAATGGACGTTGTTGTGAGGAACATTATTTTGTGGTTAAACTTGGACATGTTCAAGAGAATGACTTTGACAGCTTCATACAATTATGTTCCTAATCCGTATGTAGGCTATCACACGACAAATATTCACTACCCTTCACTGTATCATTCAATACATAATTAATTTGTAACTTCTGAATGGAATGTGAAATACAAGCACAAACAGGCTTAGTGGGTTATTCAGCAGTACATACATACATATCTCACGTCGTTCCATCTTAAACGATGGATCGGCGAACGAGGCTTCTCCACCATTTCCGGTCTCTGAACTCTCCTTCTTTGATGCTTTCCAAAGTATGTCGTCGCTGTTCAGTGTTGATTTTCACCATGTCTTTGTACCTGAGTCTTGGTCGCCCTCTTGGTCTTTTGTCTCCAAGTATCACAGAAAATCAGCAAGCAAAAGCGAATTTTTCTGAGACTAATGGATTGCTCCCCGAAGGTGTAATTCACCCTGTAAAGTTCAGGAATGCAGGGTCTTCTCCTGTTTTTTAGCAACTCTCCATGACCTGCCTTCTATGGTGAGGGCTGTAACCTGTATTGGAAAACGTGTTCCTTTCACAAGAGATGACGAACATTTTTAGGGTTAGGAAAAATGTGATCGTACTAAGCAATAATTCTGATATAGATGTTGATTCCCACAGGGAATCTGAAATATTTGTCCCGAATGAGTAAATTTATAATACTAATATGAATGGTCCGTTATTGGACATTATAAATTTTCCAGCTAACTCATTCCTGGTTGCCAGCATTTCACCCTCGTGTACTAGGTTGGGCTCATCAGTTGGTACCGAGCACACCTACCAAGACGCTGGCTAATGTATACCGTGGAGGCCACTGCGTAGGCTACTTGGAGCTATCGGCAGTGCCAATGCACTATGAGAGACTTTGTCTCTTTACCTAAAATTGATGCCTGCTTGGCCATCAGGTGATATAGATGTTGATGCCCATAGGGAATCTGAAATATTTTTCCCAAATGAGTAAATTTATAATACCAATATAAATGGTCCGTTATTGGACATTATAAATTTTCCAGCTAACTCATTCCTCATTCCATTTTTTGGTAAAGAGACAAAGTCTCTCATAGTGCACTGGCTCTGCCGGTGGCTCTAAGTAGCCTACGCAGTGGCCTACATGGTATGCATTAGCCAGCACCTTGGTAGGTGTGCTAGGTACTAACTGATGAGCCCAACCTAGCACACGAGGGTGAAACACTGGCAACCAGGAATGAGTTAGCTGGAAAATTTATAATGTCCAATAACTGACCATTTATATTGGTATTACTAAGCAATAATAGCGAAAATTTGTGGCCCAGTAAGTGAGGTATTTTTATATAGATTTAATACGATGTGAATTGGGACTTTGAATTTACTACGTGCTAAGTGAGAGAAAATGAGGAACGCACTAACAAGGTTTCACTGTAGTATTTCTAACATCTTAAAGATTATCAAATAAGCTCTTTCTCGAAGTATGTATGATGATATCAGGAACAAAGCATCAGGTCAGAAGTCTGTACTGTATGTTGGATAAGGGAACTATTCTTTTCCATCTTGGATTTTCTATGAATTTAATCTATTTCTCCAATATTCTGCCATGCCATTTTATTCAAAATGACAATTACAGACTACTTATCTGATTTTCATTGCACATGATAATGTGTTAGCAAAACTAACTGGTCATGTGTACTTTCAGACAGGTTGTTTGCATATCATATCTGCTTGTCACTAGGCCTGAGCTACAGTCAGTTCATGTGGATGTACTCGTCAGATTTTGTATAAGAGTTGTTCTCTAAATCACCTGCACCAGTATGATATCCTAATGCTAACCACCCCTTTGATCTCTACCTACATATTTCTTGGGGTGGTTCCACCACTGGCGGAGCCAGGGAGGGGGCCCAGGGGGGCCGGGCCCCCCCCAAAATATTTCCTGAAACTAGAGCGAGGATTAGCCGTTGTTTTACATACGGTACGAACAACTTAAAAACGTACGCCGAAATGTTAAATTAACGTAGCGACAAGAATCTATTAGTAGGGCTCAATAGGGACATACATAATTCTCCATATTTGTACTGCTTGAATGAAAGGAAGACACTTAGGATTGTGATGCGCGAGGATATATTCCTGTAGAGGCCTCAGTATTGGGAATGAAACCGTGTATTGACAAATGTCAAGACATGATGAAAGGGCCAATTAGCAAGGGATTACTCAGTAGGGGGCGGGAACGTTACCACCGAGATAACGGGGGCCACGTCCAGAAACAGCTGCAAGCTTACAACATCGTGTCAGCTTTTGCAGATCGTTTCCAGGAAACAACAATGTCCTAGGGATCCTCGGGTTGCACCGTGGTTGAGAGATGTGCTGTGTTTGAGTTGCAGCGGTGGGAAGACTGTGACAGGATTGTGATCTGCACGTTAGTTCCTCATTTTGTGCCATATAAGTAACATTTTTTGAAGAGGGACCGTTTTGTCACTGAAAAGCCAGCACTATGTGCATCCTCGGTAAGTTATGAAAAAGTTTTTTTTTTTTAAATTCTTACAGTGATAGGCCTATAAATTTTGTCAAATGCCCGGGGACTGATTGGAACCTCAAATGGCACCATCAAAAGTGCGGGTAAATACTTTATAACTGGCGGGCATGATAACTCAGTTCCAATGCTTCTATCTTCTCATCAGGACGGCCCAGGTTTGAATCGCAGTCGATACATGAAACATTTTTAAAATGGGTAGTCACGTTCTATTGATACGAATTCTACTTAAAACACTAGATCCCGTCCCTTACCTTTCTTTATACTTTTGAGCCAGAACCGCATCATTTATGGTGGTGTATTTTGAGTATCCAACCATTCTTCGGACTTACCTTGTACCTTAAATGGTGAGTGGATGCAGTGGCGTACCCACAAAATAATTTCAGTGGGTAAGTCCAGGCCAGTAGTGTGGATACAACTTTCCCTTGGAAGGGGTTGTGAAAAGATTTTTTTTTTTAGAATTTGCTTTACGTCGCACCGTAGGTCTTCAATGGCGACGATGGGAAAGGAAAGGGCTGAGAGTGGGGAGAAGCGGCCGTGGCCTTAATTCGGCACAGCCCCAGCATTTGCCTGGTGTGAAAATGGGAAACCACAGAAAACCATATTTAGGGCTGCCGACAGAGGTGTTTGAACCCACTATCTCCCGGATGCAAGCACA
Organism: Anabrus simplex; assembly: GCF_040414725.1. NCBI lineage: Eukaryota > Metazoa > Arthropoda > Insecta > Orthoptera > Tettigoniidae > Anabrus > Anabrus simplex. The sequence continues at coordinate 279,239,287 of NC_090271.1, forward strand.
CAGCTGTGCGCCCCTAACTGCACGGCCAACTCGCCCGGTGAATATGAAAAGAAAGCCGGTCCTACCGAGTGCGGTGACGGATCTTTAATAGATATTGTTGGTTTTGATTGTTACCATGTACAATCATAGCTTTTGTACTTTTTACATAAACCGGCTGCATTATTGAAACTGTTCGTAAAATTGATAATATCGTTCTTCGTTTGTGAGGAAGTAGAATCTTTATTTAATTTGTCTTCTTAAAAAAAAGGAACTACTTTGGTACTACACCCCGTGAAGGTGACTACCTTCCAGGCCGTATATATTTCGATTACAAGAGACTCAAGGAAAACTCTACTGCACCCAAAAACAAGGCTGTATCCTCCCCATCCCATGCCTTTCTTCACTCTGTCAGTGCCGGGAATCGAATGCAGGATGTCTTAAGTGAAATTCGAAAATAAGGAGACCTAAAAGTACCAGCCGGCCCCACAGTGTACGGGTAGCGTGCCTGCCTCTTACCGGAGGCCCCGGGTTCTATTCCCAGCCAGGTCAGGGACTTTTACCTGGATCTGAGGGCTGGTTCGAGGTACACTCAGCCCACGTGTTTGTAATTGAGGAGCTATCTAACGGTGAGATGGCGGCCCCGGTCTAGAAAGCCAGGAATAACAGCGGAGAGGATTCGTCGTGCTGACCACACAACACCTCGTAATCTGCAGGCCTCCGGGCTGAACAGCCGTCGCTTGGTAGGCGATGGCGCTTCGGGGCTGTTATGTCATGGAGTTTAATTTGGAAAAGTGAACAGAGAAGGAAGCGACACCCCTGCAAGGTTCCTTAGCTTCCAGCTAGTTCTTCTGTCCGGCCTCGTGCGTTTAGGACAGTAAGAAAACGTACGCCTTAATAAATGCTCCTCATAAAACCTTTGTAAAAATACTAGCTGCATCTATTTATAACAATAATCACAAACGCCTCCTTTTCATGTGGCTCAGTTGGTTGAGTCGCTGTCCTTCTGAGTCTGAGTTCGCAGGTTCAAATCCCGGATTGGATCGGTAACCCTTAAAAGGGTGTTGAAATGGCAACAGCTCAGTGTCGTTGATTTCTGGCGCGTTAATAAAAATTATAGATACGAATATTAGCGTCACGAAACTCTAACTTTATACTACTATATTCTGTATCCCAGACTTGCGTGGAAAAGTAATTAACAATTTACTTTACGTCACACCGACACAGATAGGTCTTATGGCGACGTCGGGATAGGAAATGCCTAGGAATGGGAAGGAAGCGGCCGTGGCCTTAATTAAGGTACGGCCCCAGCATTTGCTTGGTGTGAAAATGGGAAACCACGGGAAAACATTTTCAGGGCTGCCGACAGTGGGGTTCGAATCCACTATCTCCCGGATGCAAGCTCACAGCTGCGTGGCCCTAACCGCGTTGGAAACTAACAGGACAAGGTAAACCCTACATAGCATTTGTTGTAACGTGTATTTTTCGTTACCAACTAACAAAATATCTATACCCATACGCTTTACATTATTTATTTATTTATTTATTTATTTATTTATTTATTTATTTATTTATTTATTTATTTATTTATTTATTTATTTATTTATTTATTTATTTATTTATTTATTTATTTATTTATTTATTTATTTATTTATTTATTTATTTATTTATTTGTCTGTTTATTAGTGCCTTCAGTACAGTGGCGAAGTTAGGGCTCCAGGCCCTCTTGTACACTTAACCACATACTAATCAAAATCTTAAATAAAATACTGAGATTCTTAAAATAGTTAAAACTACATAAATTAATATAATTTAAAATAAATTTAAATAAATTACTTAGGTACTAAATATTCAGTGGTGGGGTCATGTGAGCCGAATGGAGGAGGATAGGTTACCTAGGAGAATAATGGACTTTGCTATGGAGGGTAAAAGAAGTAGAGGTAGACCAAGACGACGATGGTTAGACTCGGTTTCTAACGATTTAAAGATAAGAGGTATAGAACAAAATGAGGCCACAACACTAGTTGCAAATCGAGGATTGTGGCGACGTTTAGTAAATTCACAGAGGCTTGCAGACTGAACGCTGAAAGGCATAACAGCCTATAATGATAATGTATGTATGTAAATTAATATTAGAACTAATTAATATTAAAAACTCTTAAACATGGCTATTCCTCAGGAACGCACACATTCATATTTCAACCATTCAGTCAGCTGTCCTCAGCAGGTAGTCTCAGCAGGTGACCTTAAATCGTGATTTGAAAAAGCTGGTTTCTCTGACCTGAACTGGCAGGGAATTCCATAATCTGGCGACAGTCACCACAAATGATCTAATAATTTTATTTGTGCGGTGCAGTGGAATAGAAAGAATGGATCTAGAACGTGTATTAATGTTGTGAAATGATGATAAAAAGACGAATTGAGAAGAAATATACATTGGCTGACTTTCAGCTACCACTCTGATCACCATCGTTAAAGTGTGCAGCTGCCGACGTTTATCAGACATCAGCCATGAGACAGCCTGATAGTATGGGGTGATATGAAAATTGTACGGTACTCAATATTGTAAATAAATCGCAGGCAGGAATTCAGTGCTCGTTGAAGTTTAAGTGTTTCTTCTCTCGTCAACTCAACTAAAACAACGTCACAATAATCAAGAATAGGGAGAATGAGTGTCTCTTGGCCTGTAGCTCAAATGAAAATACATTCCTCTGTCGTTTAAGAGGGTGAAGTACTTCAAAAATCTTTTTACGTATTTCTTTCATTTGATCAGACCAATCAACTGTTACATTCATCATTACACCGGAATTTTTAACCGTTTTACTGTAGGGAATAATGTTACCATTCAGTAGGATAGGCGGGATTGCGACAATGTTTGAGAAGCTCAGTAATTTTCGTGATCCAATTATAATTGTCTGATTGTTTTTTGCAGTTTAGTATAAGAGAGCTTCGTTGTGCATATACACTGAGTCGTCGGAGGTCCCTGTTAATATCTTGTCTTGCAGTGTCGATATAGCCTATTTAAAGATCGTCAGCACAGAGGTCATGTGAGTTATTTCCTGTCACAGATGGTATGTCATTGATATAAATACAAAAACTTAGGGGCCATAGAATACTGCCCTGTGGGGCAACACTAAGTTTCATTTTCAATTTAGAGGCCTTGTCGTTTACTGTTACACGCTGTTGACGGTTACTCATAATGTTATGTATAAAAGTAATAGGAATATCATATACACCTGTAGTCTTTGATTTAATCGAGTACAAAGCCTTTTAACCTGATTTTCTGTGACACTGTGAAATGTGAATGGCGGATTGGCTGGAGGGGAGGGCGGTGAGTCGGTGCAGTTAATTTGGGTAGGTTGAATATTTATTCTACTAAAGTAATCGTTCAGTTCGTCAAGTGGAATGTCAGGAGTTGTCTGTCTCTGTTGATGTTTTCCTATTTCCAGAGCTCTAAGTTGGTCCCATGCGCGATTAGAATTTAAGTTGTTAGCTGAAATCCGAAAATATATGCATTTTTTAAATTTCTGATTAACTGCTTTGTGCGATTTCTTAAGATGCGGTTAGATTCGAAGTCTGTGTCATCTAGGGTTTGTTTATAATGTCGAAATAACGAGTCACGGTGGGCCATCATTCTCTTGGTTTCATCATCTAGCCATGGACAAGAAGGACAAGAAACCTGTATTCGACGAGTGTGTGTGTGTGTACATATATTTCTTTGCCTCATTATTTGTATACAATGTCACTTCTTTATTGCTTATCCCATGACCATTATTATAATAACATTACCGTATTTATTCTAAACCAGAATATTGCATCTTTACTCAAACTGTTTATTCTTGCATTCATTTCACTTGTACTCGTAATATATGAAATGCTGCAGTTATGCTGGGATGAGAGTAAGAGAGGTTGGCGAGGGGGCGAGGGGTTTGTCGTCCAAGTATTCCAGACACCCCAGGAGTTTTAACGAAAGTTCTTTTATTGAGTATTTTATATATAATGTGCATTAATATTAGCTTCCGGAGTCCGACTCATTGGCTGAATGATCAGTGTTGAGGCCTTCGGTTCAGACGGTTCCGGGTTCGATTCCCGGCTGGGTCGGGGATTTTAATCGCGTCTGAATAATTCTTCTGGCTTGGGACTGGGTGTTTGTCCCAACATATTCATATTCAGACAACATACTACATTACCAACCACCAAATAAACACACAACACTGATTACATCCCTCTATATAGGGTTGCGTCGGGAAGGACATCCGGCCGTAAAACAGGGCCAAATCCACATGTGCGACACATTTCGCACTCGCGACCCCACAGATGTGGGAAAAGGGGGGAAGAAGAAGAAGGAAATTACTATTAGCTTCCGGAATCTGCACGAATCCACCACTCTTACTTGGATCCAAGGACACTCATTTCCTTTTTCGGTATTCTACACCACGTAAACTATGGAAGTTTGGACACCTATCAAAATAAAATTCTGGATGAATGGGCCCCCCCCCAAACTGAAATCCTGGCTACGCTACTGGGTTCCACCACCTGTTAGTAAAGTAACTAGTAACTTACCTCTGCGTAAAGAGTTATTTCCATTTGATCCCTCCCAGATAGCACTGTCCGCATTATAAATCCTAGTTACCTGGCACATGGGTTATTGGCCATTTTGAGAGTCAGATAAGACTTAACTGTACTTGCCAGACAAGTCTTGAGAGCTGAACATTATTAGCTGTCTTTTGCGATGTACAACAATTAGCTCAGTACAGTATGTTGATAAAAATATGATACAGCGATAGTGATCAGTATTGTATTGCAGGTTTTTAATCATGAAAACTTTCCTTGATTACACTATATTATTATAATTATTATTGTTGTCCAGCTCCATGGCTAAATGGTTAGCATGCTGGCCTTTGGTCACAGGGGTCCCGGGTTCGATTCCCGGCAGGGTTGGGAATTTTAACCTTGATTGGTTCATTTCTCTGGCACGGGGGCTGGATGTGTGTGTAGTCTTCATCATAATTTCATCCTCATCACGGCACGCAGGTCTCCTACGGGTGTCAAATCGAAAGACCTGCACTTGGCAAGCCAAACATGTTCTCGGACACTCCCGGCACTAAAAGCCATACGCCATTTCTTTTTTTTTTTTTTCATTATTATTGTTATTGAATTGTTTGAGAATTAAAAAAATGATCTTGTGCCTAGGTGTTTCAGTTTGAGTAGACTTTATGAGATACAATGGAGGGCTATTTATTCCGCATTATAAGCTGTTCGATGATTTGAAACGATTGATATATGACTAGTAATTTTGTGGTCTTCCTTTGAATTCGTGACTGAACTTTTCCAGATCTTGTTCCTTTAACTTGATTATATACTTGTTATTTACTGTAACTTGACACCTGGCCATAAATATGCTTTGCGAGTTGCTACAGCGACATGACTCTTCGTGTCCACAGTGTTGGGAACACCGAATGTATGTCAACCTTTCATGAAGAAAATCTACATGTGTACAAAGTCAGTACCTATTTAGAAATTATATCCAATGGGCTTAAATTTATTAATTTTAGTTTTTCAGTTTTTAAACACCAGTTATACTCAGTATACCGGGTGGTCCACCAGCCCCTTGCGATCCAGTTTTGTGCATTCCTTCACATTTACTACAATTCTGAAAGACATTGGTCCCTCTTCCTAAACTGGGGTAATATAACGAGATGTGTGTTTACTGGCTAGAAGACAGCAGGAATCGTGAGTGCCACTATTAATTCATTATGGGTACCTCAAATGAACCCGTAAAACGAGTACCGATACGCAGAACACCTACTTTAAAACAGGATCACAAGGGGCTGGTGTATCACCTGTTATATGCCAGTGTTTTGGGTAGAGATCTCAGAGTATAATGGTCAAGGTGCTTGCCTCATAACACAGGTTCAAGTTCCCATCAAATCTTTTTATATATTATTATTTTATAATTAGGTGTTATATCCATCTGCATGTCTTTTTTTCATACATTCTTTTATTGATAATATATTTCATTCAAATATTTAATCACAATATTATATCTATTTGGAAGATGCTTTATGAAATAATAGCCAGCCCCGTGGTGTAGGGGTAGCATGCCTGCCTCTTACCTAGAGGCCCCAGGTTCGATTCCTGGCCACGTCAGGGATGTTTACCTGGATCAGAGGGCTGGTTCGAGGTCCACTCAGCCTACGTGGTTAGAATTGAGGAGCTATCTGACAGTGAGATGGGGCCCCCGGTCTAGAAAGCCAAGAATACCAGCTGAGAGGATTTGTCATGTTGACCACACAACACTGCTTAATCTGCAGGCCTTCATGCTGAGCAGTGGTCGCTTGGTAGGCCAAGGCCCTTCAGGGCTGCAGTGCTATGGGGTTGGTTAGTTAGTTAGTTTTATAAAATAATAATAATATAGTTTATTGCCATTAGACAACATACAGTTGCAATAGACAGAATCAAATACTATACATAAATTCATCACCATAATGAATTCCTTCCAGTGAGCTGGGTAGGATGTTTAAGAATGATGTGCCTCCATTTATTACTGTCCTGGTATGCTTCTTTTCTCTCTAGGGCATCGCATGTTTCTCCTCTCTTCTCTAGGTCTTCTCTTATCTGATCTAACCACCTTTTTCTAGGGCGTCCAATTGGTCTTTGTCCTGGAACATTTTCAAGATACTTCCTTGATGTTAAGAGTCCCCTGCATCCGCTTAACATGTCCTAGTCACTTCAGCCTTGCAACACTCAGCCTTTTTTTCCGTGGTCAGGTTGACCTACAGGTCTCTCCTAATTTTGTCCTTCCTTGTTCTCTGTACAGCTGATCTAAGGAGCTTCATTTCAACAGCTTGCAGTTGACTTATTTCTCTTTTATGTATGATGCAACTCTCTAGACTACACATCATGATGGGCAGGAGATAAGTCTTAAATAGGGTCTGTTTAGCCCTCTGAGGAACTCCCTTGTCCCATACTATGTTCCGTACTTGACGGAAGAAGTTGGATCCTTTTTGGACCCTGTTCAACACTTCGTTCTTGGCACTTTCGTCATGTGACATTGTAACTCTCCAGATATTTAAAGATATTCATACATTCATTCTTCTCTCCCTCAAGGGTGAGGTTACAAGGTGTATTTGTCCTACTAACTTTCATTACCACTGTTTTGCTCTTGCTCACAGTTAACTTTAAACTTGGTGTTCGAAAGATCCAGTCTCTCCTGAACATCTCTCTCAGTTTCTCCCCAAAGGCAACATCATCAGCAAAAACAAATGCATTAAGATCTTCCTTATCTATTTCTTTGAGCTCCTTTATAATAGTATCCATGAGTGAAATGAAGAGTAATGAGGAAAGAGAACTCCCTTGTTGGGGACCTCTTCTTGTTTTAAACCACTGAGATCTTCCATCTCCTACTTGCACACTACTTTCACAACTGCCATAAAACATCTGAACTTTCTTAATTAGTGCTTCTGGGATGTTATATTTTTCTAAACATTCCCATATTTTTCCTCTCTCCACCCTGTTAAATGCTTTCTCCAAATCCAAAAACACTGTTATCAAGTCCTTCCCTTTTTCCCAAAATTTTTCCATTGGCTGCGTGAGTGAAAAAATTAGGCCTGTGGTTCCTTTATTTCTTCTAAATCCATGTTGTTCCTCTTCAACCAGGCGAGTTGGCCCTGCAGTCAGGGGCGCATAGCTCTGAGCTTGCATCTGGGAGATAGTGGGTTCAAACCCCATTCTCAGCAGCCCTGAAAATGGTTCCATGGTTTCCCATTTCCACACCAGACAAATGCTGGGGCTCTACCTTAATTAAGGCCATGGCTGCTTCTTTCCCCTCCCATCGTCACCATAAGACCTAACTGTGTCGGTGTGACTTAAAGCAAATTGTTTAATAAAAAGAAAAAGTTCCTCTTCAAATTGATCTTCCACTATTTCTCTCAGTCTCTGTTCTATAATCTTCTCCATTATCTTAAGGCAATGTGACAAAAGGGCGATGCCTCTATAATTGGTGCACTTCCTTCTACTTCCTTTTCTAAACAATGGTATTATAATTCCTTTTTTCAGTCATCTGGCAATTTGTTCTCTTCCAGATAACTCCCAGTGTTCGATGTAGCCACTGTATTCCAAGGATTCCAGCTGCCTTAATCATGTCTACTGTTATACATAAGTTACAGTTTAAAAAATATAAATACATCTAAATGTCATTAAACAGAGCACTAGATATAAAAGGTTTATATACACTGAAAAGAGAAATGAAAGCTTATTATGACACTTGGGGCTCTTTGTCTGTAATTATATAGCCGATCGTAAGTACCAATGTTACCTACCTATTGGGAAGGTGCTGACCTTCATATTCACCCCTTGACAGTAACATTTTTTTTTTTTTAATTCAGGTTGGTGTTGTTTGAGTCATCAGTCCATAGACTGGTTTGATGCAGCCCTCCATGCCACCCTATCCTGTGCTAACCTTTTCATTTCTGCGTAACTACTGCATCCTACATCTGCTCTAATCTGCTTGTCATATTCATACCTTGGTCTACCCCTACCGTTCTTACCATCTACACTTCCTTCAAAAACCAACTGAACAAGTCCTGGGTGTCTTAAGATGTGTCCTATCATTCTATTTCTTCTTCTTGTCAAATTTAGCCAAATCGATCTCCTCTCACCAATTCGATTCAGTATCTCTTCATTTGTGATTCGATCTATCCATCTCACCTTCAGCATTCTTCTGTAACACCACATTTCAAAAGCTTCTATTCTCTTTCTTTCTGAGCTAGTTATCGTCCATGTTTCACTTCCATACAATGCCACGCTCCACACGGAAGTCTTCAAAAAACATCTTTCTAATTCCGATATCAATGTTTGAAGTGAGTGAATTTCTTTTCTTAAGAAAGCTCTTCCTTGCTTGTGCTAATCTGCATTTTATGTCCTCCTTACTTCTGCCATCGTTAGTTATTTTATTACCCAAGTAACAATATTCATCTACTTCCTTTAAGACTTCATCTCCTAATTTAATATTTCCTGCATCACCTGCCTTCGTTCAACTGCACTCCATTACTTTTGTTTTGGACTTATTTATTTTCATCTTTTACTCCTTCCCCAAGACTTCATCCATACCATTTAGCAGCTTCTCGAGATCTTCTGCAGTCTCAGATAAAATAACAATATCATCGGCAAATCTCAAGGTTTTGATTTCCTCTCCTTGGATTGTGATTCCCTTTCCAAATTTCTCTTTGATTTCCTTTACTGCCTGTTCTATGTAAACGTAGAAAAGGAGGGGGGACAAACTGCAGCCTTGCCTCACTCCTTTCTGGATTGCTGCTTCTTTTTCAAAGCCCTCGATTCTTATCACTGCAGACATTTTTATACAGATTGTAGATCATTCTTCGTCCTCGGTATCTGATCCCAATCACCTTCAGAATCTTAAATAGCTTGGCCCAATCGACATTATCGAATGCCTTTTCTAGATCTATGAATGTCATGTACGTGGGCTTGTCCTTCTTGATTCAATACTCTAATATGAGATGTAAAGCCAGGATTGCTTCATGTGTTCCTACATTTCTTCTGAAACCAAACTGATCTTCTCCCAACTCAGCTTCAACTTGTTTTTCCATTCTTCTGTAAACAGTACATGTTAAAATTTTGCAGGCATGGGATACTAAACTAATGGTGCGATAGTTTTCACACCTGTCAGCACCGGCTTTCTTGGGAATAGGTATAACAACATTCTGCTGAAAATCAGATGGGACTTCTCCTGTCTCATACATCTTACACACTAAATGGAAACTTTGCCAAGCTGCTTTCTCCTAAGGCAGTCAGTAATTCAGAGGGAATGTCATCAATTCCAGGTGCCTTGTACCTATTTAGGTCGCTCACAGCTCTGTCAAACTCTGACCTCAAAATTGGGTCTCCCATTTCATCAGCATCAACAGCCTCTTCACGTTCCAGAACCAAATAATCTACATCTTCACCTTGATACAACTGTTGGATATGTTCCTGCCATCTTTTTGCTTTGTCCTCTTTCCCTAGAAGTGGCTTTCCATCTGAGCTCTTAATATTCATACACCTACATTTTCTTTCTCCAAAGGTTTCCTTGATTTTCCTGTATGCAGCATCTACCTTTCCCAGGACCATACAGCCTTCGACATCCTTGCACTTCTCCTTCAGCCATTCTTCCTTAGCTATCTTGCACTTTCTATCCACTTGATTCTTTAATCGCCTGTATTCTTTTCTGCCCTCTTCATTTCTAGCATTCTTGTATTTTCATCGTTCATCAATCAGGTCTAGTATCTCCTGAGTTATCCACTGATTCTTAGTTGATCTTTTCTTCCTTCCTAACATTTCTTCAGCAGCCCTGCTGACTTCATTTTTCATGACTATCCACTCTTCCTCTATTGTGTTTCCTTCAGCCTTTTCATTTAGTCCTTTTGCAACATGTTCCTTGAAACAATCCCTCACGCTCTTTTCTTTCAACTTGTCTAGATCCCATATTTTTGCATTCTTTCCTTTCTTCAATTTCTTCAGCTTCAGATGGCATTTCATGACCAACAAGTTGTGATCAGAGTCCACGTCTGCTCCTGGGAAAGGTTTGCAATCCAACACCTGGTTTCTGAATCTCTGCCTAATCATAATGAAGTCTATTTGATACCTTCCAGTGTCTCCAGATCTCTTCCACGTATAAAGCCGTCGTTTGTGGTGTTTGAACCAAGTATTGGCAAGGACTAAATTATGATCAATGCAGAATTCAACCAGCCGACTTCCTCTTTCGTTCCTTTGTTCCAAACCAACTTCTCCTACTGTATTACCTTCTCTTCCTTGGCCTACCACTGCATTCCAGTCTCCCATCACAATTAGATTCTCGTCACCTTTTACATATTGTATTAAATCTTCTATTTCTTCGTATGTTCTTTCGATTTCCTCATCATCTGCTGAGCTAGTAGGCATATAGACCTGCACTATTGTAGCTTACCCGCTGAGCTATTTTCTTATTCATTATTAAACCAACTCCTGTATTTCCTCTGTTTGATTTTGTGTTGATAATTTGGTAGTCGCCTGACCAGAAATTCTGTTCTTCCTGCCAACGTACTTCACTTATACCAACTACATCTAACTTTAGTCTATCCATCTCCCTTTTCAGATTGTCTAATCTACCACAACGATTCAAACTTCTAACATTCCACGCTCCGACTCGCAGAATGTCAGTATCCATCTTCCTGATGATCGCCCCCTCTCGTGTAGTCCCCACCCAGAGATCCGAATGGGGGACTAGTTTACCTCCGGAATATTTTACCCGGGAGGAAGCCATCATCAGTACATCATTCATACAGAGAGAGCTGCATATCCTCGGGAGTCAGTTACGGCTGTAGTTTCCCGTTGCTTTCAGCCGTGTAGCAGTATCAACACAGCTAAGCCATGTTGAGTATTATTACAAGGCCATATCAGTCAATCATCCAGACTGCCACCCTTGCAACTTCTGAAAGGCTGCTACCCCTGTTTCGATGAACCATTCGTTAGTCCGGTCTCTCAACAGATACCCATCCGATATGGTTGCACCTGTGGCTCGGCTATCTGCTTCATTGGGACACGCAAGCTTTCCATTGGATAGGTAGCTTATTGAATAACTTAATCCCATTATATCTATATTTTCTTGTGTCTAACGTGTAGTAAATCGAAATCATTCCTTATCCATGTATCATATGAGTGTACATTTCTACGAAATGTCAGATCATTGAGATTTTCTTAAATGTTAAGGATGCAATGAAATATGTATAGCGATGGGTGAGTCATAATAGCAATTTCTTGAAACATAGGCCTCTATGACTCCCCATTGGCTTTTCCTTTTATACATCTTTTTGCCTTGTTTTGCTACTAAAAACCCATTTTGTGCAGCTGTTGAATGTCCCCGTAATAGGGTACCTTATGATAAACGTAAATGAAAGAAAGTATATTATGCACACAACACCTGATTACTACTAACAGACTCTTTCAGTCTTCGAAGTAAACATAACCTTTGATGTAGTCTTGTAGGCCTACATAACTTTTGTGTGTGAGTATACCAGGTTAACTTAGAATCCAAATGTATTCTCAATATTTTAACAGAACTATGTTCATTCTCATCTAAAGTTGATATAAGTGAAAATAAATAACTTCTGTCTTGTTACTATTTGAAAATAATTTATTAGCCTGCAACTAATTGGATGATTTCTGTAGCATGTCTGACCTGTTATCTTCCACATTTGTTAAGTCCTTACCACTTGTTATGATAGTGATATCATCAGCATAGAGTACTGACCTGCAGGGTAAATTACTTATAATATCATTTACAGTAGAACCCCGCTTAACCGAAAAATTGTATGTTAATATTTTGTTTTTACCCTCCCGTTCTTAGCCGTTGATGTTAGTAATTCTCTTGCTATATGTGCTGAAAGCTACTAGGCAAACCCTATTTTTATATCATAACTTATAACAGAATACATGTGTAGCATAAAACAAAACAGTTTGTTTCTTACTGTTTGTTCCATGATACATTTTTTTGAACAAGCAGGAATTATTATTATTATTATTATTATTATTATTATTATTATTATTATTATTATTATTATTATTATTATTATTATTATTATTCATCATGAAGATTGTGTAGACTGTGGTTAACGTTGCTTGAGTTGTGGGAGTTTCATTTTGTTTGCTGCTCGGACTATACTGCAGCTTCTGTTAGGAAACCAGGGAAGTCCAGCGACCCTTCTCATTCATATTTTTCTTTCACCCAAAGTCGTTCCACTGGTCTTGCGGTTTAATACTGTAGTTCCAATGCTTTTATTACCCCATTGCAAAATAAATTGTTTCATTATTTCAGATTGCTTTGCGCTTTGTTGAACAAAGCCACGAATCTACACCAGCTGATGTATTGTTGATTAAACGGTGGCATGACATAGCTGCACGCCAGCGCTGCACCAAGAAAATTCAGAAGAAAATCACTGATTTTATACGAGTGACATTGTGTAAAGATTTTAATGTTAATATACAGTATGCACCTTTGCTTAACAGAGTTTATGCATTTTTATTTCGACATTTAACTTCTGAAACGCGTTAACTGTTTTGGATAAACGGGGTTCTACTGCATATACACAAGGAAGATAAAAGGTACAGTGTCAAAGGCATTCTCATAATCTATAGAGCAGTTAAATATATCACAGTTGGATGGAGTTATGCATCAATAGACTAAGCGCCATTTGACGAAAATTGAGATTTTAGCACTATCTTGTAGAGGAAATCTTGAACTACTTATATAAATTCCCCACTGTCTTACAAGAAGGCATTAGTTGTCAGTAAACTGAAAACCTAAGCGACATGTCGCGAAGCAGTTAAACTGTAAATTGGATCAGTAGACTATGCGATGTTCCATTTTGCATCATTAGACCAAGCGCGCCTCATTCCCCACATTGCGCCGTGGATAACAGCGAGGGAGCCCGCATTTTCGATAGTGCTGGGTTACTGACGTGATGATACATTGAGTGGTTTATCAATTGACGAAGTTCAGCGATGTATCAAGTGCTTCCAGAAGGAAGGAGAAGGACAATGCTACTAATGCAGCTTGCTAGAATGGTTACGTCGGAGAATCATTCTTTAGAAGAACATTCTAAGGTTAGCATCAAAATAAGATTGTTGTACGGTATCTAATACGGTAGTCTGCAATGTAAGTAGGCCCTAATATTTTTGTATCCATATATTTATTTGAAGAAGCTGCAAAGGCTTCACTGTAACAGTGTTTTAACATGTTATGCTTGTTAATACGTGCCAAATCAGTGACTTCCAGATCAGAATTTGAAAGCAGTTACTTAGCAGATATTTAGCGTGCCCTCAAATTTCATCAGCGTTTATACACTGCAGAGGACTACGTAAACGTGATGAGAAACTGCAGGCAGAAAATTCCCATAGTTGTTTGCCAGATACAAAAAACATCGTTCTTCAGTTCAGCAGAACTTGAAAAACTGGTCGTGAATCAGGAAGCAGATGTCCGTGGTTGCAAGATAAACTGGCAGAAACCAAAAGAAATCCAGTTCTTGAAATCATAGCCATTCAGTATGTTCGTCGAAACTACATTTGATGGTGAATATATGGAATTAAATCTAAATACAAGACAGGTACAGGCATTAATACCTTTGTAGCCAAATGGAAAACCTATCTCTGGTCAAACTTGGAGACCTTAATTTGCTGATGTACCTAATACTTGCAGGTGCCAAACAATTTTACCAGAAACTTCAAGGAGATTCTGACATCATGGACGGCATAGATGGATTCAATGGAGAACCTGATTTCGAGATTGAATAAACTGAGAGTAACAATCTTATTACTTGTCCAGAGTTTTATATGAATTTATGGGAGCAAATAATTTAAATCACATTTTCTGTTTCTGTTTTGTTTGACTGAGATAAGTAATTAAAATTCGATACTTTCTTTCAGAATCGCTTTATTTGTCTTGAAATAAGGTAATAACCGCATCTATTGACCTTCATATGCTTTACTTAGTTTAAGGGACTAGCATTCTGATGATAATGGTGATTATGGTGATTATGGTGATGACGATGTTTGTTTAAAGGGGCCAAACATCTAGGTCAAATCAAATCAAAATCTCTTTATTTGCAAATGAGGTGTCTACCTCGGTGGCAAATGGTACACTAAAATAAATTATTGTCAAGCACTAAATTTTAAATTAACAAGAGAAGAAGAAAATTTTCCTAGAATACAGTATTATACAATTTATGCTAACAATTTTTTCTATTAAACACACATCTCATCCTTAATAAATTTATATTGTTTACAAAATTCTACTTATAATATCTCCTGCACTTACAAACATAGTCAACTCATATACAGTATGTGAAATTACTTCTAATAATACTATACAACTGGTATAAGATTAAAATTAACATTGCATTTATTTATTTATTTTTTACCCATTTTGGAAGCTAAGTAGCATAACGACCCTTAATGGTATGAGAGTCTGCTATTCTACTTAGCAACTAATGTGTGTTTTTAGCAGAACAAAACTTACCCAAAGGCTTGAAAATATCATGTCAGTACTGCACTCTCAGAACATAATAGGCCTACCGTGAAGGAAAATCCATAAAGAAATATGCATTGCATAGTATAGACTACAATGGCTCACTTCTTACCATTGCTGTTTGACTCAGGTCAGTTGAAATTTCTTCAAAGAAATCAGTGGTTATGACAGTGACTTTAGGGAATAGCTCCCCTTCTAAAGTTTCTCCATCCAAAACTTGAACGATGTGCCGGAGTTGTGGCGCGGCTCGCGATGGTTCAAGCACGTAGCGTAATGGGAAATTCAGGTTTTAATCACAACTGCGGTCACATATTTTTTGAAGTCTAATTCAGTAGATACTCAAAGGGGTTATTGGTGTAGCATTGTGATGCATTATTCACATGCGAGAAACACCTCAAATTGCATCAGTAGACTAAGCGCCATTTTTCAAGAAAGTCTATGAACTGTGAGTATAAAAATGTTGAAATTTGGTGAGAAGGTACAATCTATTATCCTACATCACCAGAAATACCATGTTTAACAAAATGTTTGCTCGAATTTACACATAAACGTAAAATTAAACGTGAATATCTGGAAACCAACTTTTGGTGCTTGGTCTAATGATGCATAATGGCATCCAATTTACATCTCAACATCTTAGAAATAAAACCTGTATACTAAAAATTGCTTCTCGAGTACCAAGAGCATTTCTAAAGCCAGACGGGGTGTCACATATTTGTTCCTTGCAATGACGTATGCAGGTGCGAATATTTTTGAGAGAGATTTTTAACAGGTGGCTCAACAGGCTTAGTTCTATAATCCCCACATTCTTTGGCAGCATGTTTCTTAGGAATAAGGTAGAATGTAACCATTCTTCAATTTTACCAGTATTGTAATTAAAGAGTAGTATGATGATGCTAATGGTTATGTCATCCAACAGCTTCAAAAGTTCCACAAGGACTCTTATCGAGTCCTGGTGCTTTTTCAACCTTGCTAAATTTTATTGCTCTCATAACCTCTTCCTTAAGAATACTAGGACCAGATTTAAAATTGATATGATCCACCACATCATGTCTATATCCATTAAAGGGTTTCTCTACAAGTACCTTTTCAACACACTGACCCTCTTCCCTCTGTCCACAATAACATCACCGTTCTGATCTAAAAGTCTCAGTACTGTCTTAGGTCAATATATAGTCCAACAGCCTCCTTAAACTTTTTATGAACATGTTTTTCCTCTCTCTTCACATTTTGATTTCAGCCGGTCTTCCTTCAATGGTTTTGTAGCTAGTTTGACTAATATTCTTTAGCTCACACCTCTTTTCCATCATTTGGAGAATTTCTTCAGTTATCTATTACTTTTCCTTATTAAATGGAGTCAGCTGTGAGATGTCTTTGTGCAACATTGTTTTAGCATATTTGCTAGTTTTCTTGCCAATGTTTGAATTTTGGAGCCATAATGGCTTGCTACTCTGACTTAACTAATTATTAAGATCTTCAGCAACTTTGATTTTGATTACGCATCCGGGAGATAGTAGGTTCGAATCCCACTATCGGCAGCCCTGAGGATGGTTTTCCGTGGTTTCCCATTTTCACACCAGGCAAATGCTGGGGCTGTACCTTAATTAAGGCCACGGCCGCTTCCTTCCAACTCCTAGGCCTTTCCTATCCCATCGTCGCCATAAGACCTATCTGTGTTGGTGCGACGTAAAGCCCCTAGCAAAAAAAAAAATTTTGATTACATCATCCTTCAGTAACAATCTGCTTTACGTCACATTGTCACAGATAGGTCTATTATACCTATATTTCTGTAACAGATAGGTCTTATGGCAACGATGGGATAGGAAATGGCTAGGAGTGGGCAGGAAGTGACCGTGGCCTTAATTAAGGTACAACCCCAGCATTTGCTTGGTGTGAAAATGGGACACCATGGAAAACCATCTTCAGGGCTGCCAACGGTGGGGTTTGAACCCACGATTGCTTAATGTTTAACCCCTTTCACGTGTTGACTTAAATGTAACTTCTTTTGACAGGATATGTAAAACAATAGACTATAAATAATTTTAAAGTTAAAAACTTCATGATTGTTCCGTATTGAATAGAGAAATAAGAAGATGTACAATATTATAGGGAAGGATCCACCTTTCAATACTCCGTAGTAAGTTGAACTAAAAAGTAGTTACAACCTGTTTATTGGGACCGGTTTCAACACATTTCAAGTGTCATCATCAGCCAATTAGCGAAGATCTTAAAACAACTAATATATTGAACACAGGCAAAAAATTAACATTGTATCATATCGTAGCAATTCAGTTAATGTTCAAAACACAATAATCACAGTCAAGAGAGTAAACAGAACATCACTGTCTTGCGCCGAAAACAAATATAGTTGAAGTTCATAAGCAGATCAAGTATGCACTTATGTAAAGTCGTTGCTAGGCAGGTCTTGTAGGCATTTGTTTCTCCAGCCGAAGAGTAAAAGGTGACGTGAATGAAGTCTTAGGAAAACAGTGTAGACTTACACAATACATCACATATTTACTGAAAAGCCAATGGAATAGACCTACAAATGTAAATCACTGCAAATAATAAATACATTAAGACAGAAAATATTATTTAACGTTTTAAATTATTTTAAAACCTATATATCCACTTTGAATTTGATGAAATTAAATCCTACACTGTTTTCCTAAGACTTCATTCACGTCACCTTTTACTCTTCGGCCGGAGAAACAAATGCCTACAAGACCTGCCTAGCAACGACTTTACATAAGTGCATACTTGATCTGCTTATGAACTTCAACTATATTTGTTTTCGGTGCAAGATAGTGATGTTCTGTTTACTCTCTTGACTGTGATTATTGTGTTTTGAACATTAACTGAATTGCTACGATATGATACAATGTTAATTTTTTGCCTGTGTTCAATATATTAGTTGTTTTAAGATCTTCGCTAATTGGCTGATGATGACACTTGAAATGTGTTGAAACCGGTCCCAATAAACAGGTTGTAACTACTTTTTAGTTCAACTTACTACGGAGTATTGAAAGGTGGATCCTTCCCTATAATATTAAACATCTTCTTATAAATAATTTTGTTAAATACTTGTGATAGAAACTATTTTAAAAAATTTTAGTCTTTATTAGAAATTCCTTGCCTCTTAAGGGATGCACGAGAATTCACTATCTCATCACCACTGCTTTTATATTAATTTTAACTTGGGAGAAAAAGTTAAAACTTCCTACTAGTAGCCACGTATAGATCTGAAAACCTACAAGCATTGAAATTATACCACTAAGGTATTGCTAACATAATAGTGAAAATTCATGGAACATTGATAACCTCTTTGTTACATATGTCACAATGGAGAATCCTGCCATCTGGGAAATTCGTATATCCACTGTCGAATTAATGACGGCTTAGAATGAATGCAAGACTTCAAAGAAATCCACTTTTAAGTTTTTAAACTTCTGGTGTGCACTGCAGGAGGTTAACAAAGTAACTTGGACCAATCTTTAAAGACAATGTCTGGTACTTCCGGGATGTGTTCTTTTACTGTTTCAACATTTTTGCTGGCCATATACAACAACTGCCAGTTGAGTCGTTTACGATACCATAGTTTGGGTTTGGAGTGCAAAACATACTTTTGTAACTGTTGAATTTGAATAATTACTCTTCTTTATAAAATATTTACCTACTTTTTTGAGATACAAATGCATTTATTGTTAAAAATATGTAAAATAGGTTCTACCATCAGTTCAGGTATTTTTAGGTACTATAAGTTTATCAATTTTGGCCATATACAGCTGAACCTGACTTATACGTATATCAAGGGGAAGAGAAAAATCTACTTGTAACTCAGAATTACTTAGAAATCAGACTTACACAATACATCACATATTTACTGAAAAGCCAATGGAATAGACCTACAAATGTAAATCACTGCAAATAATAAATACATTAAGACAGAAAATATTATTTTGAACTTGGTCCAGCATGAAAGAAATCAGATAGGTTGGCTTGTTTCACTTTTCTTGCATTAAGAGTATAAACCTCATTTTACAAAGCATTTTCACTACAACTTTTCGCACTGATGTAACGGCTACACACATCGATTGCTCTTAACACTTCACGCAGTTCACGTGTTTCAAGATTCAAGGCGTTATCTCAATCTCCGTCACTGTCACTATTGCTTGTAGCTGGTCCATCACCACCGCGTTGTTGACATCCATCAGCAATAATCTCTTAATCCGGTAGTTCTCCACATACAGTCAGATTATCATCAAAATGCACAAAAGTATCGAATTCTACACCCTACGGTAGTGTTAGCTCATTGCCAGACAAAACTTCGTCTCCATAACCATCATTGGAGTCAGCCTCTTCTAGTAAGACACCAACATTGCAGAAACAGTTGATGATTTTGGAGGATGACACCTGCTTCCAGGCAGCCGAAATAAAGTCCATAGCTTGTAGGAAATTAATGGAGAGAGGTTCATTTTCTGCATCACTCAGTGTTATTAAATGTTGAACCAGCATATTCTATAGTGCACTTTGAAATTTGCAATGATGCCAAAATCAAGCGGTTGTAGAACACTGGTACAGTTAGGAGGGGAAAATTCCACTCGGACATTCTCCAGAATGATTTGAGATGGATGTGCTGCACATCGATCCATAAGAAGAAGGATCTTCTGTTTCTTTTTCATTTTAATGTCCAGTTTTTTTAACCACTGTTCAATTAGAAGCATAGTCAAGCATTTCTGTTGGATTCATATTCCGTAGGGTTTGTTTTCGCACACTTAAAACACGACGGATTCTTTGATTTTTCTATCACAAGTGGAGGAAGTTTGTCAGATCCATCTACATTGGTGGTGAGAAGTACTGTTAGACGAATTTCATTTTCTACCCTCCATGGCATGAGTCAACTTTTTCAGCCATGAAGGAGATTGTAGAATAGGCCGGTCTTATCACAATTTTAGATGTTTGGAGGCTGATAAGCGCTTACGATACCCGGCAGAACCTCTTCTTTCCAGTGTTGCACCGTGACGTCATCCACAGCTTTTGAGTCACCGCGAAATGTGCTCCCTGTGATTCCATGACGATCTTTAAATCCTTGCAACCATCCTGATGAAACCTTGAAATCAGCAGTGATACTCATCATTTTAGCTACATCTATCGCCTTTGCTTTCAGCATGTCATCACTAATTGGTAGAGCTGCAGCCCGCTTTTGATGGGAAAATGTGAAACGTGCTTTCTCCAAATCTACGTACCTTCCT
Organism: Anabrus simplex; assembly: GCF_040414725.1. NCBI lineage: Eukaryota > Metazoa > Arthropoda > Insecta > Orthoptera > Tettigoniidae > Anabrus > Anabrus simplex. Next base: position 279,259,573 of record NC_090271.1, read on the forward strand.
TCTTGCTGACGACTGTGCTTTGCTGATTTTGAACCCAGTTTTAAGAACTCATCCAAAATCACGTTTCTTTTACTGATGACTGTACATAGCGTGGTATAAGCAATCCCTAAGTCTGAAGCAATTTCAGTTTTTGTTTTGTGTGAATTAGCGTCCACTTTTCGTATAAATTTTACTTTTTCATCTAGGGTATAACTTTTCCGTTTTACTGTTCTCCATGGCTAATCAAAATCAACTATAGTAAACACCAGATATCGGCACCGTGGACATTTTACTTCTTCGTTGTTCCCACGAAAGAAATTCTGATATCCAAACAAATTTACTGTATTTTCTATTTTTCCACACCGAAACCGCCCACTTTGCTTGTAATGTATCTTAATCTTTGGCGGCATTGTGAAGGTCAAAAACGACGAAGGGAGAGGAGGAGCGAGATAGAGAGCGAAGGGGACTCGCTCGGTTGGCTTTGTTACGCTGCCAATAAGTAACGGTCAAGAATGTCACTCGGCGAAACTTTCTCTTCTGTTTCAGCATCGAAACCCGACCACTCTACTTCCGCCTACGCCGACAAAAAGGAAACTTCGTAAATACAGTCGTTTATATTTAAGAAAGCACGTGCTCATTACAATTACGCAAAACTCAGTTATATTTCACTGACACATAATATGTATAACAGCGAATTACGTATAAACGGATTACCTATAAATAAGGTTTAATTAACATGCTTTTAGATTGCATTTTGCCGGGACCTAAAGGAAATTACGTACAAATACGAATTACGCAGAACACAGTTACGTATAAAGCAGGTTCAACTGTAATTACACAAATTGTGTATATACTAATTAATTTTCATGTATTTCATGAGGAACAGAACAGTTCTTTTTAAACCTAAAATCCAAGTCTGCTGGTAACTCACCTGGAAGATTGGGACCTCTGATATAATACCACTCTCAACCTCCTTTTGCTGTGCATTCTGCCATACTATTTATTGCTCTTGAGTTCCTGTTTTCAAAGTCTGTTTTAAGATAAGAGAAAATATTCAGACTAGTAAAAAGTTACTAGTTTAAGAGAATATGCTTCAAGATGTGCACTGTAGTTTATTCCATTCTTTCTCGTACCTATGTTTATGTGAATGTTTTGGAGGAGGGTAACAATCACACTAAGTTTTGATTGAGAGCAGTATGGGACTAATTTATAGGGTTTTGGAAGGTGGAAACCTCAAAGATGCAAATGTTCAACTACACCTCTGTTTATGACAATTTTGGTTACAGTAACATCGTAACCACCTAGAACTAATTTATAAATACAATGGTCTGTAAAATTTAACACTCCAGATTAGTTTTCGTGGAATATCTCTCTCTCTTTCTCAGTGTAGTATAGATTAGTTAATACCAAAACAAATCAGAGGTAAGGATCAGTTAAAATATATATTAAGGTGTAAACATAAGAGAAACTAGATATTGCTGTACCAGTGCTGAACCACGATAAGTGCAAATTTAATTTTTTTTTTTTTTTTTTTTTTTTTTTTTTTTTTTTTTTTTTTTTTTTTTTTTTTTTACATCAGTTGATGTACTTTTGTGATCTTCAATGTAAGTGTGCAAAATTGTTAAATTTATAACATTAGGCCCTTGAAGTAAAATAAATTTGTTTCACATTGGATTTTTTTTTTTTTTTTTTTTTTTTTTTTAAGATGTTCAGTGCAAAACAGCATCACCTGCAGATGCATCGATTTTACACTGGAAATTGAAAGAGAATCCACATCAGTGCAAAACCATGATGCCTGCAATTGTCATGGTTTTGCATGGGCATTGTTTACAATCTTTAGAAAACGTCAAACTTCTATTTCTCAGTAATCTGATTTTTGTTGTCATAGATGAACGTATGGTGATATGTTATGTTGAACAACTGGGCAATATATTTTTAAGGAAGTAAATATTAGAAAGGAAAGTTATAACTTAATAGTTAAAAATATGTAAAAACATTCATTAAATACTGCTATTAAAGTAAAGTGCCGCGCGAGTTGGCCGTGCAGTTATGGGCATGCAGCTGCGAGATTGCATTCGGGAGATGATGGGTTCGAACCCCACCGTCAGCAGCCGTCAGATGCTTTTCCGTAGTTTCCTATTTTCACACCAGGCAAATACTGGGGCTGTACCTTAATTAAGGCCACGGCCACCTCCTTCCCACTTCTAGCCCTTTTTTATCCCATAGTCACCGTAGACCTATCTGTGTCGGTGTGAAGTAAAGCCAATTGAAAAAAAAAAAAAAAACATATGTTAAGCTTCTGGACTATACTGAAGGAGCAACTACAGACATTTTAAATTTTGAAAACCTGAACCTTTTCCGGTCCAACGTCGAGCTGAACTCGACATCATGCTTTGTTGATACAGATGTTGATTCCCATTGGGAATCTGTAATATTTGTTCCGAATGAGTAAATTTATAATACCAATATAAATGGTCCGTTATTGGACATTATAAATTTTCCAGCTAACTCATTCCTGGTTGCCAGCGTTTCGCCCTCGTATGCTAGGCTGGGCTCATCAGTTGGTACCTAGCACACCTACCAAGACGCATGGCTAGTGCATACCGTGGAGGCCACTGCGTAGGCTAATTGTAGCCACCGGCAGTGCCAATGCACTAAGAGACACTGTCTCACTACTAAAAATGATGCCTGCTTGGCCATCAGATGATACAGGTGTTGATTCCCATTGGGAATCTGTAATATTTGTTCCGAATGAGTAAATTTATAATACCAATATAAATGGTCCGTTATTGGACATTATAAATTTTCCAGCTAACTCATTCCTGGTTGCCAGCGTTTCGCCCTCGTGTGCTAGGCTGGGCTCATCAGTTTGTACCTAGCACACCTACCAAGACGCATGGCTAGTGCATACCGTGGAGGCCACTGCGTAGGCTAATTGTAGCCACCGGCAGTGCCAATGCACTAAGAGACACTGTCTCACTACTAAAAATTGATGCCTGCTTGGCCATCAGATGATACAGATGTTGATTCCCATTGGGAATCTGTAATAGTTGTTCCGAATGAGTAAATTTATAATACCAATATAAATGGTCCGTTATTGGACATTATAAATTTTCCAGCTAACTCATTCCTGGTTGCCAGCGTTTCGCCCTCGTGTGCTAGGCTGGGCTCATCAGTTGGTACCTAGCACACCTACCAAGACGCATGGCTAGTGCATACCGTGGAGGCCACTGCGTAGGCTAATTGTAGCCACCGGCAGTGCCAATGCACTAAGAGACACTGTCTCACTACTAAAAATTGATGCCTGCTTGGTCATCAGATGATACAGATGTTGATTCCCATTGGGAATCTGTAATATTTGTTCTGAATGAGTAAATTTATAATACCAATATAAATGGTCCGTTATTGGACATTATAAATTTTCCAGCTAACTCATTCCTGGTTGCCAGCGTTTCGCCCTCGTGTGCTAGGCTGGGCTCATCAGTTGGTACCTAGCACACCTACCAAGACGCATGGCTAGTGCATACCGTGGAGGCCACTGCGTAGGCTAATTGTAGCCACTGGCAGTGCCAATGCACTAAGAGACACTGTCTCACTACTAAAAATTGATGCCTGCTTGGCCATCAGATGATACAGTGGCCTCCACGGTATGCACTAGCCATGCGTCTTGGTAGGTGTGCTAGGTACCAACTGATGAGCCCAGCCTAGCACACGAGGGCGAAACGCTGGCAACCAGGAATGAGTTAGCTGGAAAATTTATAATGTCCAATAACGGACCATTTATATTGGTATTATAAATTTACTCATTCGAAACAAATATTACAGATTCCCAATGGGAATCAACACCTGTATCATCTGATGGCCAAGCAGGCATCAATTTTTAGTAGTGAGACAGTGTCTCTTAGTGCATTGGCACTGCCGGTGGCTACAATTAGCCTACGCAGTGGCCTCCACGGTATGCACTAGCCATGCGTCTTGGTAGGTGTGCTAGGTACCAACTGATGAGCCCAGCCTAGCACACGAGGGCGAAACGCTGGCAACCAGGAATGAGTTAGCTGGAAAATTTATAATGTCCAATAACGGACCATTTATATTGGTATTATAAATTTACTCATTCGGAACAAATATTACAGATTCCCAATGGGAATCAACATCTGTATCATCTGATGGCCAAGCAGGCATCAATTTTTAGTAGTGAGACAGTGTCTCTTAGTGCATTGGCACTGCCGGTGGCTACAATTAGCCTACGCAGTGGCCTCCACGGTATGCACTAGCCATGCGTCTTGGTAGGTGTGCTAGGTACCAACTGATGAGCCCAGCCTAGCACACGAGGGCGAAACGCTGACAACCAGGAATGAGTTAGCTGGAAAATTTATAATGTCCAATAACGGACCATTTATATTGGTATCATGCTTTGTTGTAACTGGCCCAACGTCAAGGTCACCTCGACATTATGTTTTGTTTGATTGATGTAGATGTTGATTCCCATAGGGAACCTAAAATATTTGTCCCGAATGAGTAAATTTCTAATACCAATATAATGGTCCGTTATTGGACATTATAAATTTTCCAGCTAACTCATTCTTCGTTGCCTGCGTTTCGCCCTCGTGTGCTAAGTTAGGCTCGTCAGTTGGGACTTAGCACACCACCCAAGACACAAGGCTAGTGCATACCGTGGAGGCCACTGCATAGGCTACTTGAAGCCACCAGCAGTGCCAGTGCACTATGAGAGCTATCACTCATTTTCAAAAATTGATGCCTGCCTGGCCATCAAATGATGTAGATGTTGATTCCCATAGGGAACCTAAAATATAATGTCCAATAACGGACCATTATATTGGTATTATAAATTTACTCATTCGGGACCAGACTGTTATAACATGTGACAGAAAATTGGACTGCAAAGGATTAAGACTACCATTATACATATTGGACTGGTTTATACTGTAGTGGATGTCAAACTTTGAGCATTTTGTCCTCTGATACTCCTTCCAAAATTCATGAATTGGAAGTTTGCTGCATTCCCTAGGTGGAAAGAGAACTGTGCATTGCAGCAAAGCGTAATTATGATTGTCATCCATGCAGAATAATGTTGATGGAGAATGGGAAGCTATGGATAAAATCCCCTTTATCTTCAATGGTTTTTGTTTTATAGCCCATTCTGTGTTTAGAAATAACTGGACATAAAGATTAAAAGACTTCAACACACGTTTTGCTTGCTTGTTGTTCATTGTTTGAAGGGGCCTAACATCTAGGTTTCGTCGCCATAAGACCTATCTGTGTCGGTGCGACGTAAAACAACTTGTAAACAAAAAAATCTAGGTATTGGCCCACACAAGTTTTGTTTCTCCATTCAGCATTATGAGGTTCCTAAAAACAAACAGGTAGTGTATTCTTCTTTGTCTTTTGATTAAATTATCAGATAGCTCTGTGTACAGTAACAGAGGATCAGTAGTTCAGTTCACTCTATTTCTTCATCCATGTCAGGAGGTATCTGCTGTTTGCAAAAATAATTTTCTTGAAAGTGTTGTTTGTTTTAATGTTCTATGTTGATGATAAACATGTTACTCAATAAACCAAGAACCAAGTAAAAGCACTGGTAACACAGGTGAGAGAGAGAAAGTAATGCTCTGTAGTAGACTTTAGCGTTTATACCGCTCTGAGGCGGAGTTCACTGCTTTTGCTCAATACAATTGTATTGAAATTGTACTGTCAATTTATTCTTATAATTGCACTTCAGTACGGGACAAAAATTAAATTTATAGCTTTTGCTCAATGTCGCCATTTGGTACAATCATGGGCCTGATGGGGGTGTTGGCCTGTAATCCTGAAGTCTTTCTGCAGGGTATAAAACCAGCATTGCCTCGGTCTTCCTACTTATCCTTTACCATCAACTTGCAGTGCAAATGCCTTCCTCACAGTTGATCCCTCTACTTGAAGTTCAAGACTGTACCAATGCAGACAGCTTTCCCTCAACTTCTCTATGACAGGAGCCACTCCTTATCACCTGCGAACTCATCATTTGTCACATGAACAAGACAGATATCCACTATAGCATCCTTGTTTCCATCACAGAGAATCATTGCTCTACTTCCCTGGTAACCGGCGAACATCCAGGGCACTGTAGAAAGCGGCTGTCCATACGACAGAGGGGTTTATTTTTTTATTTAAGCTGGTCTGGAAATTTCCCTTGTTGGAGAGGATACCAGTCTGCCGTTTAAGCCAAACATTGCATATGCGGTTCATTCTTTCTGGCTGAATGGTCTCGTCCTGATCAATTATCGAGCTGAGGTAATTAAATGTCTTGGTTGTCGGTAAGTCAATACTGTTGATGTTAATGGTTTTTATTTTGTTCAGTTATGTGGCAAGATAAGTTCAGCCGCAGGCCGAACTCAGAAAGATGGTTTTTCCATGTTGTATTTGTAGCTGAAACTGCTGCTTACTCTCAGTGGTCATCAATATATCATCAGTATACAGTACTGTCCAGGGTACTGGACTCTGAAGATATTCAACAATGGCATCCATAATTATGATGAAAAGTAGAGGTGAGAAGACTAATCCCTGATGGACTTCAACCGAGATCAGGACTCACTTGATACAGCAGCAACTGATACCATATGGCTCTTGGGAGCTTGATAAAAGAATATGAGCCGTTATTCTCCCTGAAATGCCATGCTTTCATAGGGCACACCAAATTAGCTCATGAGGTAAACAATCATGAGCCTTTTCCAGATCCAGAAAGGCAAGGTATAAATTCTTGGATTTTTCATGGTGTTTTTCCATCAACAAATAAGCAGCATGAATAGTGTCGAAATGGTACCACAACCTTTCAGAAATCCACATCTGTTGTTTATAATGTTGACAATTTCCCTTAACCTGCTTTCGATGGTACACTTGAATAACTTTATAGTATGTGAGAGGGGGCTTATCAGGCAATAGGCAGAGCATTCATCTGGACTGCCTTACTGTTTCAAATTCGAACCATTGTGGTATACATCCATTCAGCTGACAGCTTTCCATCTTCAATGACTTAGTTGAATAAACCTGCCAAACATTCTGCGGGATCCCAGTATTTAGATTTCCACAATTCTGCGCGCAGATCACCTGGGCTAGTTGTCTTCCCCTGCCTCATCTTGCCCAGAGTTCTTATCACATCTGCCTTCGTTATTTACATAATAAACTCAGGGGAAGGCAGGGGAAGGCTGCACAATCGGGTGATGTGAAAATTCTTTGTTACTTATTTCCTGAAAGTCTCCAGCATTCCTGCGCTCTCTTCCAGTCTGCAAGGAGTTAACCATTCTCATTATTAATGCCTTAGAACTTTTCACTGTCAGTTGTACTTCTGTTCAGCCATTTGGCTAATCAGTAGATGCCTTGCTTCACAGCTAGTGTACCAGGTTTCTCATAAATTTCATTGAGACGAGCTGCTTTGGCCGTTGTGACTGCCTTCTTTGCTGCATTTCTGCCTTCCACGGTACGCCTTTAGATTTTATTCTCTCTTTGACTTAAGGAAGATTGTCTTCTGTCTTCGCTTTGAGAAGCGCCTGACAGAGTTTGGAGTTTTTTTTTTTAAAGTCCACACCCATAGCAAATGGTCTGTCCTATACCGCCCAGGCTTTGTCATACTAAGTTGTTCTTGAATTGAATTATTTATGTAGTTTATTTGGCCACATACTTCGACATAACACATTCCTCACGACTCTTCTGGAAGGAAACGTTGTGGGTAAGAAGGGAAGAGGAAGGCCGAGGAAGAAGTATCTGGATTCCGTTATGGACAGGCTGAATTTGAAAAGATATGTTGACCTGAAACGCTCAGCAGAGGAGAGAGAAATGTGGTTGCAGCGACAAGGCCTTGCCTTTAGGATATGATGATTTAGCTTTAAGCCACGCACAAATTGAGAAAGAGGAAACATGATGATAAACACAATGAATAATTTACAAATAAATATAAAACACAAAATGGAAGTGGAGAGAGATATGTAAATACAGAAAATAGAAAGAAAAAAACATAAATTAATTGTAAATAAATAATATAGCCGGTCCCAAGCCCAGTTGAGAAGGAGAAGAGTAACACCTTGTTAAAAACCCAGGGTTCATATGGCTCCAGATGATAGCACCTTGTAAGGGCCCCTGTCTGGGTTACAGATGAAGAAGACGTCCAACAGCTTCAACAGGAGATGAATATACCACCTCAATGGTGGAGAAGGTGGAAGACCCATCTATTCCCCAACAGTGGAGCTACAATCCAGACACATCTGCTGGAAAGGAGCAGCCCTAAGGCTTACAACTTTAGTGGTATCTCGAGCTGACCTCGGTTGGCTCTCCCACGGACGGATGTGACTTGATTTTCTTAAACATTGGGTTACTCTTCAGCCAATACAATAGCATTTATAACTTTAAGAAGATATGATCCACCTTTTCAAACACATATATAACAAACATGTTTTCATGTGTTTTCAATAATCAGAATAGTAACCTGTTTCAAGTTCAACATGGTGATTTTTTTAACAAAAACATTTTAACATTCATGAGAAATGTGTTAAAAAAAGCAGTGTAGTTCCAAATATGCATGTTCTCACAACTCACTCTTTTTATAGAGTACCAACAGACATTGGTATTAATGTCACCTTTTATCTAATTAAGTGTTAAGTTTTGGATATAGACTACATGGAATACATTTTAAAAACTGATTATATAAGTTATATGTGTGTTTTCTATGATCATTTATAGTCCCCAACTCCATTCGACTGTCATTTTATCTGATCAAGTGTTAAGTATTAGATACAGACCAACGGACATTTTGAAGGTGCATAATATATTAGGTGTTTTGCGATCATCTGTGATCCTAGCTTCTAAGGATTTAACCCCTTTCGACTTGTTTTATTAATGTATTTGAATTGTTACTATATCCTTATCTAACATTGTCTTGTAAATAGCAAAGGATAGCCGTCATATCGGCCAAAAGTAGTACAATTCAATGAAAAATTGTGTATTGAGTAGGTGGTTAAATAAAGGCTTTTAGTAAGAAAAGTAAGTCATATCCATCAATACGGGCCTAACAGTGAAGTTCATTACTTACATCACAAGTTTCTTCTGGGAAGAACTAGAATTGGTGATTTCAAGAATCCCTGACAATCATGTGAAAAATACCACTTGGGGACTTTAACGCACAGGTAGGACGAGAAAAAGCCTACAAGATAATAGTGAGGGAATAACCTGCTCATAGAAGAACCAACAAAAATGGGCAAAGGCTTATAGTATGGTGGGTGCATGGCTAAAAGAGCCAAAAAGCTGCACTTTTTGATTGAAATGTGCCACTTTCTGTGGTCGTTGGTTCCCAAAGGTAACTTTTCAGATACAGAGCCATTTAAATATCCATTTAGAACACCAAAATGGCGGCCATTAAAGATAGTGCCACTAGCAGCCGTATTGGCGCAATAAATTGTTTTGTATTTCAGCCACTAATTATCGGATTTCAATTTTCTTTTGTTTTTGTTTGCAAGCTCTTGTGAAGAGGATACTCGTTGTCCCTACACACCTTGAGGATTCTGCAAAATTTCAAAAAATCTGAAAATTTCACCCTTCACTTGAATTTCATAGGCAAGTAAATTTTTAATTGTGCTCAATATCCCTTTTTTCCCACAGAAAGCATTTATGTATATGGGGGTTCTGTATATTTTACAAAAGCCCTGTTTTTATAAACAACAGCAATGTTAATTATTTTGAAAACATTTATTACTTTAAGGAAACAAAATTTTGCAAATCAAACACCACTACATACTAAGAACTACTCATGTAAATTAACTGCTTGTATACCGCTCTTATGACTCTAGATCATGCAATCATCTTCATCTTTCAGTTCATCCCTGGAACGAAATAATTATTATGTTACGTCATTGGATCAACAAGACAATATGTGGCTGTTTTCACAGGGGAAGGAGCCAAAAGTGGGTGGATGTTGGTATGGTTCATAGTCAGTGAGATTGTTTTTATGGTTAGGTGAGTACCTGAAAGTGACTGTGGGGTGTAGGGTGAGGAGGATGAGAGAAGACAGTATGCTTGTTTTAAAATGTGATTTATTTTGCATAGGCCAGGATGATATATGGTTATGAAGCGTAAGGGGTTAGGTTGCTTAGGGAGTCTGGGGACAGAGTTCATGGCCCAAGAGATCTTGTGGTCAACCAATTAGGTGGGATAACACCTTATAGTAAACGCCCTCATCAGATTGTTGTTGTTGTCATCATCATCGTTGTGGGAGGCATAGGCTTTAGAGGTTGAACAAATCTGTTTGCCCCAGATGGCCAGGGT